>NW_028119782.1:0-85000 GCF_965119305.1 Pelophylax lessonae
AGTCAGGGGCGGAGCCAATGGGGGAACAGCAAAGTTAGGTTTCACCTAGGATGTCAGAAATCTTTGCACCACCCCTGGGAGGGCGTGTCATCACTTTTATATACAGAGGACTCAGCTCAGAGCAGAGGGGGAGGTGCAGGGAAGGGGCGTGTCACCATGTTTTTAGATTATGGGTTCACATTACAGCAGAGATAATGGGGGAGGGGTCAGCTCTGCACTTCTCTAAACAGTGGAGTCAGTTTGATGCAATGGGAGTGGGGGAGGGGAATGAAAGAAAGCATTTTCCCTCTACATATAGGAATCAGATGACAGCAGAGGGGTGGGGGAGGGGTGTGCCAACATTTCTCTATACAGAGGAGTCAGCTCACAGCAGAGGGGGTGGTGCAGGGGAGGGGCGTGTCAGCTGTTTTCTGCTCAGTCTAGCTAGACCAATCACAATTAGAGCGGTTATACTAGACATCATGTTTGCCAATCCCTCCCCAAAATAAAAATGTCTTCCTCTCTCTATCTCACTTCTTCTCACAACCCCCAAATGAGAAAGGATGTGATGTCAGAGGTAATAACCTGCAAAACACATGGAAATTCCGTCTGCATGAAATCATAAGTCAGTGTACATTATGTTGTCAGAAGTATTGGGACGCCTGCCTTTACTCACACATGAACTTTAATGGCATCCCAGTCTTAGTCTGCAGGGTTCAATATTGAGTTGGCCCACCCTTTGCAGCTATAACAGCTTCAACTCTTCTGGGAAGGCTGTCTGCAAGGTTTAGGAGTGTCTATGGGAATGTTTGACCATTCTTCCAGTTCCTCATTTGTGAGGTCAGGCACTGATGTTGGAGAGAAGGCCTGGCTCACAATCACTGCTCTAATTCATCCCAAAGGTGTTCTATTGGGTTAAGGTCAGGACTCTGTGCAGGCCAGTCAAGTTCCTTTACCCCAAACTCTCTCATCCATGTCTTTATGGACCTTGCTTTGTGTACTGGTGCGCAGTCATGTTGGAACAGGAAGGGGCCATCAACAAACTGTCCCCACAAAGTTGAGAACATGAAATTGTCCAAAATGTCTCGGTATGCTGACACCTTAAGAGTTCCCTTCATTGGAACTAAGGGGCCAAGCCCAACCCCTGAAAAACATCCCCACACCATAATTCCCCTCCACCAAATGGTTTGGACCAGTGCACAAAGCAAGGTCTATAAAGACATGGATGAGGGAGTTTGGGGTGGAGGAACTTGACTGGCCTCAATCTGATAGAACACCTTTGGGAGGAATTAATGCACAGATTGCAAGCCAGGCCTTCTCTCCAACATCAGGGCCTGAACTCACAAATGCGCTTCTGGAAGAATGGTCAAACATTTCCATAGACACTCCTAAACCTTGCAGACAGCCTTCCCAGAAGAGATGAAGCTGTTATAGCTGCAAAGCGTGGGCCAACTTAATATTGAATCCTATGGACTAAGACTGGGAGGCCATTAAGGTTCATGTGTGAGTAAAGGCAGGCGTCCCAATACTTTTGGTAATATAGTGTGTGTCATTGGAAGGCAATGCACATCCATTATTGCAGCATTTTTATGTATATTGATGTACAATCAGGCCCTTAGTGCCCCTATGGGGTAAAGAGTTAGAGAAAGGCTGATCTACACAGAACTCTAGCAAACAGTTATACAGTGGAGTCAGCTGGAAGCAATGAGAGTGGGGGAGGGGATGAAAGAAAGTATTTCCCTTCTACATATAGAAATCAGCTGAGAGGAGGGGGGTGGGGGATGGGTGTGCCAACATTTCTCTACACAGAGGACTCACAGCAGAGAGAATGGGGGAGGGGTCAGTTCAACACTTCTTCTTTAACCTGTTATGGACCGCCCACCATAGATATACTGCGGCAGGCAGCCCACCTGTGCGAACTGATGTAGCCCTACGTCGAGCGCCTGCTGCTAGGTAGGGGGGGCTCCGATTTCCTCCGCCCCCCCGTGATCGCTCACCGATGAGAGAGAAGGACGATTAGCTGTTGTAAACACAGCTACCGTTCTTCTCTCTGGAATGATCACAGAGTTCCTTCTATATAGGATCACAGGTCTTGAAGCAATGGGAGTGGGGGAGGGGATGAAAGAAAACATTTCCCCTCTACATACAGGAATCAGCTGACAGGAGAGGAGTGGGGGAGGGGAGTGCAAACATTTTTCTCCACATAGAACTCAGCTCAATGCAAAGGGGGAGGTGCAGGGGGAGGGGCGTGTCAGATATATTTATTTCAGAGCAGAGATAATGGGGGAGGGGTCAGGTCAGTACTTCTCCTCTAAAGAGTAGACTCATTTTCTTGAAGCAATTGGAGTGGGGGAGGGGTAGGAAAGAAAACATTTCCCCTCTACATATAGGAATCAGCTGACAGGAGAGGAAGTGGGGGAGGAGCATGTCAGAACTTCTCTACACAGAAGACTCAGATAATGGGGGAGGGGTCAGGTCAATAACGTCTAAGCAGTGGAGAGTGGGGGAGGGGTAAGAAAGAAAGAATTTCCCTTTTACATAGAGGAATTTGCTGACAGGAGAGAGGGAGGTGCGGGGGGAGGGGCGTATCAGAGGTTTTCTACATCAAAGTTTCAGCTTACAGCAGAGATATTGGGGGAGGGGTGAGGTCAGCACTTCTCAGCTCTGTACAGTGAACTCAGCTTGAAGCAATGAGAGTGGGGGAGGGGATGATAGAAAACATTTCCCCTCTACATATAGGAATCAGCTGACAGGAGAGGGAGTGGGGGAGGGGTGTGCCAACATTCCTACATATAAAGAATCTCAAAGCAGATGCCAACATTTCATTACACATAGGACCCAGCTCAATGCAAAGGGGGAGGGGTGTGTCAGCATTTCTCTACACAGAGGATTCAAATAAAGCAGAGGGGGCAGTGCAGGTCAAGGGGGAGGGGTCAGGGGCTTTCCATTGAGGAGTCAGCTTACAGTAGAGAGAATGGGGGGAGGGGTCATGTCAGCGCTTCTTCCCAAAAAAGTGGAGTCCGCTTTAACTACTTCAATACTGGGCACTTAAACCCCTTCCTTCCCAGACCAATTTTCAGCTTTTAGCGCTGTTGCATTTTGAATGACAATTGCGCGGTCATGCAACACTGTACCTAAACCAAATTTGTGTCATTTTTTCCCCACAGATAGAGCTTTCTTTTGGTGGTATTTGATCACCGCCAGGTTTTTTACTTTTTTGGTGCACAAATAAAAAAAGACGGAAATGTTTGAAAAAAAAAAAAAAGTTTTTTTGCTTAGGTTATAAAATTTTGTAAATAGATACGTTTTTTTCCTGCACTGATGATGCCGCACTGACAGGCACTGATGAGAAGACACTGATGGGGTGGCACTGATATGCATCACTGATGGGCACTGAAAGGTAGCACTGATATGCAGCACTGATGGGCACTGATATGTGGCACTGATAGATAGCACTGATATGAAGCATTGGTGGGCACTGATAGGCAGCGCTGATGGGCACTGATAGGCAGCGCTGATGGGCACTGATAGGCAGCGCTGATGGGCACTGATCGGTGGCATTGATGGGTGGCACAGATTGGCACTGATGTGCGGCACAAATCGGCACTGATGGGCGGCACTGATGTACACTGATAGGCAGCACTGGTGGGCAATAATGGGCACTGGTGGGCGGCACTGATAGATGGCAATAATGGGCACTGGTGGGCAGCACTGATAGATGGCATTGGTGGGCAGCACTGATAGGGAGGGCACCACTGGCAGGCTCTCTGAGCCCTGTTTGCCATCCCTGGTGGCCATGGTGGGCATCCCTGGTGGTCATGGGTGGGCATCCCTGGTGGCTCTAGTGGCACCCCCCCCTCCCAGGGCTGCACTGGTAATCAATGTTCTGATTACCAGCACAGACCCCCCCCCCCCCTGTGATCAGTGAGTAATTAGAAATACTCACTGATTCCCCCGGCTGCAGAATCGATCCTCTCTTCTTCTCCTCACTGACAGGATCTGTCAGGAGGAGAAGAGATTGAAGCCGTTACAACGGCTGTGTTTACGTTACATGACAGCTGTAATTGGACACAGCCGTCATGTGATCAGGAGGGCCAATCACAGGGCCCTCCTGCCGCATCTTGTTGCTCTGTGTCCGAGGGACACAGGCACATCGAGATCGCGCCGCTGCGCGTGCCCGCGGCGGCGCGATCTCGCTCCTTCTGAAGGACGTTCCGGAACGTCCGATCAGAAGGACGAGACTCCCACCCGGCCGTATATGTACAGTGGCCCGGTGGGAGGTGGTTAAGCAATGGGAGTGGGGGAGGGGTGTGCTAACATTTCTCCATACAGAGGAGTCAGCTCATAGCAGAGGGGGCGGGTCAGCTGTTTTTTCCACAATATAGCAGGAGCAATCACAATGATTAGAGCTGTTATACTAGAAATCCTGTTTGTCTCTCCAAAAAAAAAGAAGAAAAAAAATCTTCCTCTCTCGCTCTCACTTCTTCTCACAACCCCAAAAGAAAGGATGTGATGTCAGAGGTAATAACCTGCAAAACACATGGAAATTCAGTCTGCATAGAAACACAAGTCAATGAATGTCAATGGAAGGCAATGCACAGCACATCTATTGTTCCAGCATTTTTATGCATGTTGATGTGCATACAGTACCTTAGGGTCCTTCTGGGGTAAAGAGTTGGAGAAAGTGGGATCTACACAGTACACATATAGAGGACTCAGCTCAGCTACTCTTGCTGGGCGCAGAAATTAGCCCTGCTGGTAAAAATTCCATACATATTTAAAATCGCATGTACTTGTCATACAGGTGCAGAAAAATTGGGCCTTGGGTGTTGGTGGTGTCTAATCCTAATCAAATCTTCTGGTCCTTTGGCAGGCTTTGCAGAATCAGGGAGCCCATGCAGCGTAAGTTTGAGGAGGCATGAGATTCTGAGTCCTCTGGGTCACTAAGGATGACGTTGTCAGGAGCAACCTCTCCCCAGCCACAAACAACTCCTGGGGTTTCTGGGGAATGATAACCATCGCTTGAAGACTGCTGTATGCTATCCTCTACATCAGTGTTCCCCAACCCCCGGGCCGTGGGCCGGTACCGGTCCGTGGATCAAACGGTACCAGGCCGCCCGAGGAACTTTAAACTATTTTACTGTGGCAGCCGGGGGGCAGAGCACTCTGCGCCCGACCCCGCCCATTGTGTGACAATAGCGAATGAAAATTCGCTATTGTCACACAGATCCTCCTCCTGGCCAATCAGGGAGCGGGTCCTCCCGCTTCCTGATTGGCCGAAAGACAAAACTCATGCCATTGGCCAAGGAGGAGGCGGGGGGACTGAAGACTCGAGGACACCCGGGGACTGAAGAGAATCTGCTGTGAGGTAAGTGCACTGGTCTCACGGGGGGAACTCTGGCATCTCTGCATTGAAAGTGGGGAACGATGGTCTCTCTGCATTGAATGGGGGCACGCTGGCATCTCTGCATTGATTGGGGGCAGGCATGCTGTGGGCACTGTGCATTGATTGGGGACATGCTGTGGGCACTGTGCATTGATTGGGGGCATGCTGTGGGCACTGTGCATTCATTGGGGGCACGCTGTGGGCACTCTGCATTGACGTCGCCCCCCCCCCCCCTCAGCGGGCCACAGAAAAATTATGAAACGTTGACCGGTCTGCGGCGATAAAAATGTTGGGGAGCACTGCTCTACATCCATGCTGCCACAACCCTCCTCCTCTACCTCCTGTTGCTCCTGTGTGTTTTGTCGCCCCAAAAGAATGACATCTGCATAAAGGGGGCCTTGTAAGGAAAGGAAGTCCTCCTCTTCTACCCGCTGTTCTGCCTCAAGTGCCTTGTCCATAATTCCATGAAGCATGTGCTCCAGCAGGAAGACTAGAGGGATAGTGTCACTGATGCATGCATCGTCCCGGCTCAAACTTTTTAGGAGCAACTACCCCCCTTTAGTGATAAAATTGGGCTCGGACATAGCTAAATGGAACCGTTTAGAATTGTCTTGGCTAGGTCGTATTAACTCAGTGAAGATGACTCTGCTCCCTCAGATTCTTTACTTCTTTAGATCCCTTCCAATCTTAGTCCCCAAGGATTTCCTGAATTGCCTCCAATCCAAAATCATTAAATTCATCTTGGGTTCAAAGGGCTATCATTTATCTAAAAAGGTCCTCTTTCGTTCTCGTAATGAAGGGGGTCTTGGCCTTCCTAATTTGGCCTGGTATTACCATGCAGCCCATTTAGCTCAACTTTCTGAGGTCTAAAGAAAATCGGGCATCCCGGACTGGATAACCATAGAAGGACAAACCGTCCCCCGCTACACTTTAGACTACCTGTTATGGTGCCCTCCTTAAGCAAGACCCTCGATTATGGCGCCAACCCTCTCTCATTCCTTTGCAATATAGGACTCCCTTAGGAATCATGCTGGACTAGTTTCCTATAAAACCTCTAGCCCATATTTTTTTTAATCCCCTGTTCCCTCCAGAAATAGATATTCATTTCTTTAAATGGTGGTTAGACAAAGGACTTTATAGAGTTTGACACTTTTTTCTACCATCCGGCCCAATAACTGAAACATACTGCATCAAAAAGCTTGACATGCCTAATATAGAGAAATTTAGATTTGCACAAATTTCCCACTTTCTACACAAGCTCTGTAACTCTGAAACTCAACCCCCAACTATTACTCCATAGGAATGCTGGTGTGGCCAGGATACGGAGCAGAGGGGAGGAATATAGGTCATATACAGTTCGCTCTCCTCGGACCAATCCAAAACCCATTATATGCTAGCTGTAACGCTCCTGCGTTTCATGTATGGTGTGGATTTTCAGCTGCAGAAATATTCCACTTCAGTAGTCATGTAAGAGAGATGCTGAGATACCATTCCCAACCTCAATGACTCATCATGTGTGGAAGGTCTTAATTCAGCTAGTAAATACACACACTCAACAAGCTGGTTCCTAGAGTGACTTTATGTATGTAGTAACACAGTGATGAAGATTTAAGAGACAGGTTGTGGAGGTGGTAGGTGACAGACACTTGAAGGTAAGACAGTAGCAGATGGATGCAGGTAGGTTTAGCAATCATGTATGGTAGCAGATGACAGAGTAGTAGGTGGACATACAAGAGTGATCAACCCAGTGCAGGAATAAGTAGCAGTAGTCTTAAGAGCTAGCAATCTAGATATGCAGATGTGATAAATAGTCCTTACTATGCAGAGCTAAATAGTGTAAGCTTAGTATAAGTTTATAGAGGGTTCCCCTGCGGGGTACTTAGCACTAATAGCAATACAGCCGAAGGTTGGTTCAGGAGGAGCGGATGATCCGGAAGCGGGATGCAGGGATCAGCGCAGCGAGGTTCTGTCAGCGAGGTATGCTTGCAAGCACGAAAGCTTCAAGCCAAGTTAGCATCCAGGTAAGGGTGTTTGAACGAACACATGTGAGTGAGAACCGGCGCTTTAAATAGCCATCTAGTCCGGCGCTGAGTGATGACAGCTTCAGTCTTAAAGGTGTATGCGCACCTTTCCAAAAGAGAATGGTGGGGCGCATACATTTGTGAAAAGAGTAATTTAGGGTACCAAAGGTACCGGAACATTACAATACCCCCCCCTTAAGGCCGGCTCCTGAAGGCCTCTGGAGCTGGTTTGTCTGGGTATCTCGCATGAAAATTGCGGATTAATCTAGGGGCATGTATTTCAGAGGTGTTTAACCAGGTGTCGTCTTGGGGCCCATAGTTCTTCCATCTAACCAAGTACTGAAGTCTTCTTCTGTAGATACGAGAATCCAGAATCTCTTTTATCTCGTATTCTTCTCCACCTTCAACTTGTACAGGAGGCGGAGGTGGAATATTAGGCCTTATTCCTTGGTCCGGAACATGGGGCTTCAGTAGGGACACATGGAAAATGGGATGGATTTTTAGGTCTATTGGCAATGTAAGCTGTACTGCAGCTTTTCCAATAAGTTTTTTGATTGGGAAAGGTCCCAAGAACAGAGGTCCAAGCTTTTTGCTAGGGATCTTCAGTCTTAAATTTTTTGTTGAGAGCCAAACGAGGTCCCCGATAGTGTACTGTGGAGAAGGTCTTCTGCGAAGATCATAGTACTTCTTTTGTTGACTGTGAGCATGTGCAATGGTAGTATTTAATAAACCCAGAGAATCCTTTATTTGGGTAAGATAGTCTGAGGCTACTGGGTTGTTTGAAGGAAGGATGCGTGGTGGAAGAATAGAGGGATGAAACCCATAGTTCAAGTAGAACGGACTCTGCTTGGTTGTACTGTGGGTTGCGTTGTTGTAGGCAAATTCTGCCAGAGGGAGAAGATCCACCCAATCATCCTGTTGGTAAGAAGTGTAACAACGTAAATACTGCTCGATGCATTGGTTGACTCTTTCAGTCTGTCCGTTGGTCTGCGGATGGTAAGGAGAAGTGAGCTTCCGCTCGATCCGTAGTATGTGACATAGTTCTTGCCAGAACTTAGAAATAAATTGGGATCCACGGTCAGACAGAAGAGTTTTTGGGATACCATGTAATCTAAAGACATGTTTCATCAGGAGTTCTGCCGTTTGTTTGGACGAAGGTAGTCTGCGAATAGCAATGAAATGTGCCATCTTTGTCAGATGGTCCACTGACACCAAGATGGTATTAAATCCTTTGGAAAGAGGCAATTCTACGATGAAGTCCAAGGACAAAACTTCCCATGGAGTTTGGGGTATTGGTAGACTGCATAGTAGACCGGATGGTCTCGTAGTGTCAATTTTGGACCTGGCACAGACATTGCATGAAGAGACGAATTTTTGTAAAGATGTTTTCATGTCAGGCCACCAGAATTGCCGGGAAATCAAATTAAGAGTCTTTGTCATACCCATATGTCCTGCCATAGGCACATCATGAGATAATTCCAAGATCTTGGTGCGTAGGGTAGGTGGTATGTAAAGTTTGTCGTTGTAGTAGAGGAAGCCTTCTGCATCAGTATTTAGTTGTGGTGGGGGTGAATCCAAACTTATACCATGCAGAACCTCTTCCTTCAAGGAACGGACAACTCCAATAATGCGTTTGTGAGGTATTATAGGAACGGAAGGGATTTCAAAGTAGTTTTCTTCAGTTAGTCGTGATAGTGCATCCGCCTTTTTGTTCTTATCTGCAGGTGTGTAAGTCACTAGGAAGTTAAACCTTAGAAAGAATAGTGACCATCGTACCTGTCGGTGCGAGAGAGTTTTGCTAGTCTGAAGATATTGGAGGTTTTTATGGTCCGTGTATATAATTATTGGTAATTGGGTGCCTTCGAGTAAATGTCGCCAATTCTCCAGAGCCAATTTTATAGCAAGCAGTTCCTTTTCACCCACGGGGTAATTTATCTCGGGACTGCTTAGGGATTTAGAAAAAAAGGCGACTGGATGAAGTGGTGAAGTGTGGGTTGGTCATTGGGAGAGTATTGCTCCTACTGCCATGTTTGACGCATCTACCTCCAGAATGTATTGGAGGGATGGGTCTGGATGGCGTAATATGGGAGCGGAAGTAAACCTTGTCTTTAACAAGTGAAAAGCTTTATTGGCTTCTTCTGACCATTTGAATGGTTTTTTTATGCTAGTGAGCTGTGTGAGGGGTCTCACAATAGCAGAAAAGTTTTTAATGAACTTTCTGTAGAAATTTGAAAATCCCAGGAATCGCTGTAGCGCCTTGCGTGTGGTTGGTGTAGGCCAATCCTGAATGCAGGATATTTTACTCATGTCCATCTCGATTCCTGTTTTGGATATGATGTAGCCTAGAAAGAGTACCTCGTCTTTATGAAACAAGCATTTCTTCAGTTTCACATAAAGGTTATGTGCAAGCAATCTCGATAGTACAAGTCTTAGATGTCTTATGTGTTCAGACAGGGATCGTGAATATATAAGTATATCGTCCAGATATACCACAACACAGACATCTAGTAAGTCTTTAAAAATATCGTTTATAAATCGTTGGAAAACTGCAGGGGCGTTGCATAG
This sequence comes from Pelophylax lessonae, assembly GCF_965119305.1. Classification (NCBI taxonomy): domain Eukaryota; kingdom Metazoa; phylum Chordata; class Amphibia; order Anura; family Ranidae; genus Pelophylax; species Pelophylax lessonae. The sequence goes on from NW_028119782.1 coordinate 9,952, forward strand.
CCCGAATGGCATCACAAGATATTCGAACAATCCGTATCTGGTTCTGAATGCAGTCTTCCACTCATCTCCATCACGGATTCGAATGAGATTGTATGCTCCTTTCAGGTACAATTTTGAAAAATAGGTAGCTCCACGCACCTGTTCAATGAGCTCAGGGATAAGCGGTAGAGGATAGCGATCTTTTATTGTGATAGCATTCAATTTCCTGTAGTCGATGATAGGTCTGAGACTTGAGTCCTTATTGCGAACAAAAAAGAGTCCTGCTGCTGTGGAAGAAGTGGAAGGTCTAATAAAACCTTTTTCCAAATTCTCATCCAAATAGGTTTTGAGATGGGAAAGTTCATCCTGTGAAAGAGGATAAACATGACCGAACGGCAATTTGCTATTTGGGAGTAGATCAATGCTACAATCATAGTCTCGATGAGGAGGTAATGCTTGAGCATTTTTCTCAAGAAAAACCTCAGAAAGATCCTGATAACATAGTGGTGCAATCTCATCTGTCACCATAGACAGAATCTTCCCAGAAGACGGGAGGTTACACGTATCCTCGCAATAGCAAGAGAGGAAGGCCAAGGACCGTTCCTTCCAATCTATGGTTGGTTGGTGTGTGTGTAACCAGGGAAGTCCCAACACAATGGGAAAGTGGGGTGAAGGTATTAAATCGAAGGTAATAGTCTCCCTATGAGACTCGTTAATAGTGACTAGAAGTGCTTGTGTCTGATCGGTGATTGGACCAGAGGATAACGGAACACCGGTAATAAGACTTACTGAGACAGGTTTAAGTTTAGAAATAATAGGAATTTTATTTGAAGCAGCAAAACATGTATCAATATAATTTCCACAAGATCCTGTGTCAATCATGGCTTTAGTAGTAATCCTGTTCTGGTCCCACTGTAATGTCAAACAAACAAAAATGTAAGGGTTAGTGAATGAAGTTGTCAATCCCCCTAGGAGGACATGTGAACACTCACCCTTCTTTTTGTTGACTAGGGGACAGACATTTATCTTGTGATCCGGGGATGCACAGTACAAGCAGAGATTTTCATATCGTCTTTTGGCTTTTTCCATAGTTGATAGCGGTGGGCGTATGGTTCCTACTTCCATAGGAACGGGGTTAACGGCCGGAATCCGAGAGGAAACGGATAATGGCATTCCCATTTTCTCAGCCTTTCTTTCTCGTAGTCTTCTATCTATGGTAATACTGAGTTGTATTAATGTATCCAGGGTTTTTGGTAGATCCGCTCGGGCGAGCTCGTCCTTAACGGCTTCTGATAGGCCAAGCCTAAATTGGGTTTTCAGAGATGCATCATTCCATTCTGAATCAAGGGTCCATCTCTTGAATTCCGCGACAAAGTCTTCTACAGGCCTCCTTCCTTGTTTCAAGGATCTTAATTGAAGATCGGCAGTACTCTGCCTATTGGGGTCATCATATAGGCTAGTGAGTTCTGCTAGGAACAAGGCATAGGAGTTGAGAAGCTGGTCGTTTTTCTCAAAAAGAGAGTCTGCCCAGGCTCGAGGATCGCCTGTTAGGTAAGAAATAATAGTACAAACCTTAATGTGATCAGTAAGGTAGGTACGAGGTTTTAGCCAAAAAAGTAACTTACATGCGTTTTTAAATTCGCAAAATTTTTTGCGATCGCCTGTAAATACCAAAGGGGGATTTATCTTGGGTTCAGGGGACTGAGCAGAGGTAAGTTGTGTCAGTCTAATTACCTGCTGCGACAGAGCCTGATTGTCTTCTTTTAATTCAGCAAGTGCGTGAATTAACGCAGTTAGTATGGTGGCTTTCAAAAGACTCTTAGACGTACATCTCAAGGATCAGAACATTCAGGGGTATGCAAGATGATTACAGCCACACACATCTACACAGGTTGAACTGGATGGACTTTTGTCTTTATTCAACCTCACCAACTATGTAACTATGTAACTTGCTGTTTTAATTGTGTCACCTGAGTGGTTATTTCTGCTGAATCCATTTGTAGGTTCGTTCAATCTGTAACGCTCCTGCGTTTCATGTATGGTGTGGATTTTCAGCTGCAGAAATATTCCACTTCAGTAGTCATGTAAGAGAGATGCTGAGATACCATTCCCAACCTCAATGACTCATCATGTGTGGAAGGTCTTAATTCAGCTAGTAAATACACACACTCAACAAGCTGGTTCCTAGAGTGACTTTATGTATGTAGTAACACAGTGATGAAGATTTAAGAGACAGGTTGTGGAGGTGGTAGGTGACAGACACTTGAAGGTAAGACAGTAGCAGATGGATGCAGGTAGGTTTAGCAATCATGTATGGTAGCAGATGACAGAGTAGCAGGTGGACATACAAGAGTGATCAACCCAGTGCAGGAATAGGTAGCAGTAGTCTTAAGAGCTAGCAATCTAGATATGCAGATGTGATAAATAGTCCTTACTATGCAGAGCTAAATAGTGTAAGCTTAGTATAAGTTTATAGAGGGTTCCCCTGCGGGGTACTTAGCACTAATAGCAATGCAGCCGAAGGTTGGTTCAGGAGGAGCGGATGATCCGGAAGCGGGATGCAGGGATCAGCGCAGCGAGGTTCCGTCAGCGAGGTATGCTTGCAAGCACGAAAGCTTCAAGCCAAGTTAGCATCCAGGTAAGGGTGTTTGAACGAACACATGTGAGTGAGAACCGGCGCTTTAAATAGCCATCTAGTCCGGCGCTGAGTGATGACAGCTTCAGTCTTAAAGGTGTATGCGCACCTTTCCAAAAGAGAATGGTGGGGCGCATACATTTGTGAAAAGAGTAATTTAGGGTACCAAAGGTACCGGAACATTACACTAGCATGGAAATCCGACTTGGCTTTCGAATGGTCTCCTGAGGAATGGCATAGAGATGTAACCAGAGCTACTAAAGGCATGTTAAACGTGACATTAGCTGAAGCAAATCTAAAAGTCCTAATGCGCTGGTACTTGGTACCATCTACACTGGCTAAAATCTACCCATCTTCTTCCTCGGTCTTCTTCAGAGGATGTGACCTCTTTGGGGACATGCTGCACCCATAGTGGAGCTGTCTCAAAATAAGGAACTTTTGGAATAAATCCTTTTGCTCCGTAAAGTCACAGACATTCCAATAAGTATGTCCCCCAAATGGACCTACTCAATGCGCCAGTAGGAATCGCTCCTAAAAATACTCAAAGGCTAATTCACTTTAGGTTAATGGGTATTAAGTTAACCATTGCCAGCTCATGGAAACAATCCTATGTGTCATTCACTGGAGCCAAGAGAAAGATTTCTTGGATCATGGGTCAAGAGAAGATGGTTAGCCAACTTGACAACTCATCTGACAAATTTGAAGCAATCTGGGAACCTTGGGCAAATTTTATGAATGTTACAATCTCAGGCTGAGCACTTATTTTCTCAACCCACCACAAAACCTAAGCCACCCTGATCTCTCTCTTTCTTCCTTTATGCGTTTTTCTCACTCTTCGATTTCTACTCTAGTGAGTACACTTCCGCTATCCTATTCTTGGTTCTTTTTATTTTTCTGCTATCTCCTTACCTCCCCTTATTTCTGCCTCTCCCTAAACTTTGTGCCATTAGCATATTACACTAAACTGTATTTGGGGATTGGGTTTCTACTTTTTCCACTTTCTCTTGCCCTCCTTCCCCTTAATTGTTAGAGGACAACAACATTAACGTTGGCCATTGTTACTCGTTTAAAGCTCCTTGTTTTATGTTATTATTTTATTTTCTCCAATTTGCAGAAGTGTGTTTGGATATACAATCTCCACTATGGACGCATTATGTTCCCATTCGGGGCATCCGGTGGTGGCAGAGGATTCTCGCTTCTTTTTTAATTGATTCACTCCATAATTTACCAGACATTCAAGTCTGAGTCTTATTATTAATACCATTAATGTCTGATCTGTTCAACTTTTGTTGTTAATAATTTTATACAATACACTGTTTGTACTGCTCTCATTCATGTTATTGCTTCTACTATGTCAAAAATGAACCAATAAAAATATATTGAAAGTAAAAAATGTCTCTTTACCATGTGACCGGCTGTGTCAAATCACAGCCGGCCACATGCACTGTCCTTGTGCACGCCGCTTGTGCACACCCCCAGGGGCATGCAGAGCAGTGATCGGGGATGGAGAGTGTCACTCTGACACAGTCCATCCCGATCAGGGTAAAGAGTCTAATCACAGCTGGTCACAGAATGCCAACAAACCACGGTAACTAGCTGTTACCGGGCTCTCCGCCTCACACCGATCCTGTGTGAGGAGGAGATTGTGGTACCAGCTAGTTACCGATTACAGTGCACACTAAAACACACCGATTGCCCCCCAATAAAGAGGACATGTCACTAGCCCATCAAAGTACCTGTCACCAGCCCATCAAAGTACCTGTTACCATCCCATCAGAGTACCCGAGTACCTGTCATCAGAGTACCGGAATACCTTCCATTGAAGTACCGGAGTAACTGTCATTGGAGTACCCGAGTACCTGTCATCAGAGTACCCAAGTACCTGTAATCAGAGTACCCGTGTACCTGTCATCAGAGTACCCCTCATCGGAGTACCTGAGTACCTGTCATCAGAGTACCCGAGTACCTGGCACCAGCTCATCAGAGTACCCGAGTACCTGTCTCCAGCCCAGAGTACCCAAGTGTCTGCCTCCAGCCCAGAGGGCCCGGGTACCTATCTGCAGCCCATTAGATTACCCTAGTAACTGTCTCTAGTCCTTCAGAGTACCCACGTACCTCTCTGCAGCCCATCAGAGTACCTGAGTACATGTCATCAGAGTACCCAAGTACCTGTCACCAGCCCATCAGAGTACCTGAGTACCTGTTATCAGAGTACCAGAGTACCTGTCACCAGCCCATCAGAGTACCCGAGTACCTGTCTCCAGCCCTTCAGAGTACCTGAGTACCTATTTGCAGCCCAATAAAGTACCCAAGTACCCTTCTCCAGCCCATCAAAGTACCCGAGTACCTGTCTCCAGCCCATAAGAGTACCCAAATACCTCTCTTCAGCCCATCATAGTACCCAGGTACCTCTCTGTAGCCCATCAGAGTACTTGAGTACCTTTCTAAAGCCGATCAGTGTACCCCTAATTACCTGTTTGCAGCCCATCAGAGTACCTGAGTACCTATCTGCAGCTCATCAGAGATTATGTGTTGGGGTGTTTGCTTTCCAAAATGGGGTCATTTTGTGGGTAATTACATTGCTTTGGTGCTCCAGGGCCTTCAAAACTGGGATAGGTTGTTAGGAAATTATATGTGTAATTTATGCTTGTAGATGTGGTGCTCTTTGCATGTTGGGCCTCTTTATGTGGCCAGGCTGTGTAAAAGTCTCATACATGTGGTATCGCCATACTCAGGAGGAGTAGCAGAATGTATTTTGGGGTGTAATTACAAGTATGCCAATACAATGTGTGAGAAATAACTTGTTATTATGACAATTTTGTGTAAAAAAAAAATAATAATATTTCTTTATTTTCCTAAGAACTGCAACTTCAAAAAATTCACCATGCCTCTTATTAAATACCCTGGACTGTCTACTTTCCAAAAAGGGGTCATTTGGGGGGTATTTGTACTTTCCTGACATTTCAGGGCCTCAAGAAATGAGATAGGCCGTCGGTACATCAGGTGTGATTAGGTGTGATCAATTTTCAATGATTGGCACCATAGCTTGTAGACTCTATAACTTTCACACAGATTAAATAATATCCACTCATTTGGGGTTTTTTTTTTTATCAAATATATATAGAAGTATATATTTTGGCCCAAATTTCTGAAAAAAATTACTTATTTGCAAAATTTTATAACAAAAACTAAAACAAATTTTTTTTTTCTTCAAAATTTTTGCTCTTTTTTCACTTATATCGCAAAAAATAAAAACCCAGTGGTGATTAAATACTACCAAAAGAAATCTCTATTTGTGTGAAAAAAAAAATGATAAAAAAATTTGATTGGGTACAGCGTTGCATGACTGAGTATCATTCAAAGTGTGAGAACGCTGAAAGCTGAAGATTGGTCTGGGCAGGAAGGGGGTGAAAGTGCCCTGTATTGAAGTGGTTAATGAATAATTAGACTCACCTGTAGTTGAATTCTTGTTAATTAGGATTTTGTTGTCTAAAATTTAGCTTTGCTCCTAAAGCCTCGTACACACGCATGGAGATTCAGCAGGGAATTTTCGTCCATCGACCGATCTGCCGATTTTTGGCTTGTTAGTATGATGCTTCCGACAACCGACTTTTCGGCCGAAAAAAATCTGGTGTGCAGACTATAAAATTTTTGTCCGCCGTCAAAACACGTCCGATTTTCGTGCAGTCAGTACAGATTTCGACAGGGAAAAATCTAATGAGCAAGACTGGGCATGCTCAGAGAAGAAAGAACACAAAGAAAGCAAACCAACACATGACATCACTTCTGAAGTAGAATTTTGTTGGGCGAGAAAATTCGTGTGCAGTCTTAGCACATTCCAATCAACAAAACACAACTCTGGACAAAAGACGAACGATCGGTCGGCCGATAATCGTTGCGTGTGTACGGGGCTTAAGACTTTCATTGAGGTGTATTCATTTTTGCAACATGGTCCTGAATGAATTTGTTAGGAAAAATACTTTTTGTGTGTGCAAATGAACAAATCTTGGTTGCAATCAATGGCCTGCATTTGTGGGAGTATTTTGTAGTATAGCATCCCATAGAAAATGTTGATTCTGAGAGGAAAGTAAAGGTTTTCTGACAAATCTGTTGGGGGGGGGGGGGGGGGGGAATGGGTCGCATTTCTGCTGAGCACTGTATATACATTGCAAGGATTTAACAAACTTTGTTGCAGATTGCTAACTTTTGTTCTTCCGTTTCTTCTTCTGAAGAAAATGACAGATTGAAAAGGAAAGGTAATTTTTAATAACATTCAATTACAATATGACTTTGTGTCACAATTGTATACACCAGGGCTCAAAATTTCAAGTCATGAGCTACTAGCCAGGCCTTAAGAGTTACTCGCCACTTGTTACCCCACCCAAACCCTACCCTGCTCCGCCCCTAAATACGCCCTCGTAAAATATCTCAAAAAATTACACTGTTAAATGCTTTAGCATGTCCCCTTATATTGCAGAGCTCCCACAGCATGTCCCCTTTCATTGCAAAATGCCCACAGCATGTCCCCTTTCATTGCAAAGTGCCCACAGCATGTCCCCTTTCATTGCAAAGCGCCCACAGCATGTCCCCTTTCATTGCAAAGCGCCCACAGCATGTCCCCTTTCATTGCAGAGCGATCACAGCTTGTCCCCTTTCCCTTTCATTGCAGAGTGCCCACAGCATGTCCCCTTTCATTGCAAAGCGCCCACAGCATGTCCCCTTTCATTGCAGAGCGATCACAGCTTGTCCCCTTTCATTGCAGAGTGCCCACAGCATGTCCCCTTTCATTGCAGAGCGCCCACAGCATGTCCCCTTTCATTGCAGAGCGCCCACAGCATGTCCCCTTTCATTGCAAAGCGCCCACAGCATGTCTCCTTTCATTGCAAAGCGCCCACAGCATGTCCCCTTTCATTGCAGAGCGATCACAGCTTGTCCCCTTTCATTGCAGAGTGCCCACAGCATGTCCCCTTTCATTGCAAAGCGCCCACAGCATGTCCCCTTTCATTGCAAAGCGCCCACAGCATGTCCCCTTTCATTGCAGAGCGATCACAGCATGTCTCCTTTCATTGCAGAGCGATCACAGCTTGTCCCCTTTCATTGCAGAGCGCCCACAGCATGTCCCCTTTCATTGCAGAGCGCCCACAGCATGTCTCCTTTCATTGCAGAGCGCCCACAGCATTTCCCCTTTTCATTGCAAAGCGCCCACAGCATGTCCCCTTTCATTGCAGAGCGATCACAGCATGTCTCCTTTCATTGCAGAGCGCCCACAGCATGTCCCCTTTCATTGCAGAGCGCCCACAGCATGTCCCCTTTCATTGCAGAGCGCCCACAGCATGTCCCATTTCATTGCAAAGTGCCCACAGCATGTCCCCTTTCATTGCAGAGCGATCACAGCGTGTCCCCTTTCATTGCAGAGCACCCACAGCATGTCCCCTTTCATTGCAATGCACCCACAGCATGTCCCCTTTCATTGCAAAGCACCCACAGCACGTCTCCTTTCATTGCAAAGCGCCCACAGCATGTCTCCTTTCATTGCAAAGCGCCCACAGCATGTCTCCTTTCATTGCAAAGCGCCCACAGCGTGTCCCCTTTCATTGCAGAGCCATCACAGTGTGTCCCCTTTCATTGCAGAGCGATCACAGCTTGTCCCCTTTCATTGCAGAGCGATCACAGCATGTCCCCTTTCATTGCAGAGCGATCACAGCATGTCCCCTTTCATTGCAGAGCGATCACAGCATGTCCTCTTTCATTGCAGAGCGATCACAGCATGTCCCCTTTCATTGCAGACCGCCCACAGCATGTCCCCTTTCATTGCAGACCGCCCACAGCATGTCCCCTTGAATTGCAAAGCGCCCACAGCATGTCCCCTTTCATTGCAAAGCGCCCACAGCATGTCCCCTTTCATTGCAGAGCGATCACAGCTTGTCCCCTTTCATTGCAGAGTGCCCACAGCATGTCCCCTTTCATTGCAAAGCGCCCACAGCATGTCCCCTTTCATTGCAAAGCGCCCACAGCATGTCCCCTTTCATTGCAGAGCGATCACAGCATGTCTCCTTTCATTGCAGAGCGCCCACAGCATGTCCCCTTTCATTGCAGAGCGATCACAGCATGTCCCCTTTCATTGCAGAGCGATCACAGCTTGTCCCCTTTCATTGCAAAGCGCCCACAGCATGTCCCCTTTCATTGCAAAGCGCCCACAGCATGTCCCCTTTCATTGCAGAGCGATCACAGCTTGTCCCCTTTCATTGCAGAGTGCCCACAGCATGTCCCCTTTCATTGCAGAGCGCCCACAGCATGTCCCCTTTCATTGCAGAGCGCCCACAGCATGTCCCCTTTCATTGCAAAGCGCCCACAGCATGTCCCCTTTCATTGCAAAGCGCCCACAGCATGTCCCCTTTCATTGCAGAGCGATCACAGCTTGTCCCCTTTCATTGCAGAGTGCCCACAGCATGTCCCCTTTCATTGCAAAGCGCCCACAGCATGTCCCCTTTCATTGCAAAGCGCCCACAGCATGTCCCCTTTCATTGCAGAGCGATCACAGCATGTCTCCTTTCATTGCAGAGCGATCACAGCTTGTCCCCTTTCATTGCAGAGCGCCCACAGCATGTCCCCTTTCATTGCAGAGCGCCCACAGCATGTCTCCTTTCATTGCAGAGCGCCCACAGCATTTCCCCTTTTCTTTGCAAAGCGCCCACAGCATGTCCCCTTTCATTGCAGAGCGATCACAGCATGTCTCCTTTCATTGCAGAGCGCCCACAGCATGTCCCCTTTCATTGCAGAGCGCCCACAGCATGTCCCATTTCATTGCAAAGTGCCCACAGCATGTCCCCTTTCATTGCAGAGCGATCACAGCATGTCCCCTTTCATTGCAGAGCACCCACAGCATGTCCCCTTTCATTGCAATGCACCCACAGCATGTCCCCTTTCATTGCAAAGCACCCACAGCACGTCTCCTTTCATTGCAAAGCGCCCACAGCATGTCCCCTTTCATTGCAGAGCGATCACAGCATGTCCCCTTTCATTGCAGAGCACCCACAGCATGTCCCCTTTCATTGCAATGCACCCACAGCATGTCCCCTTTCATTGCAAAGCACCCACAGCACGTCTCCTTTCATTGCAAAGCGCCCACAGCATGTCTCCTTTCATTGCAAAGCGCCCACAGCATGTCTCCTTTCATTGCAAAGCGCCCACAGCGTGTCCCCTTTCATTGCAGAGCCATCACAGTGTGTCCCCTTTCATTGCAGAGCGATCACAGCTTGTCCCCTTTCATTGCAGAGCGATCACAGCATGTCCCCTTTCATTGCAGAGCGATCACAGCATGTCCCCTTTCATTGCAGAGCGATCACAGCATGTCCTCTTTCATTGCAGAGCGATCACAGCATGTCCCCTTTCATTGCAGACCGCCCACAGCATGTCCCCTTTCATTGCAGACCGCCCACAGCATGTCCCCTTGAATTGCAGAGCGATCACAGTGTGCAGAGAGACCAGCGCTGCGTGCACTTACCTGCAGCGGGCGGCTTCTCATCAATCCTGCGCGTCCTCCATGTCTCCCTCCTCCTCCTCCTCCTCCTCGGCCAGTTACAATCGTTCGCCTTTTGGCCAATCAGGATACACCTGCCTCCTGATTGGCCAGTAGGAGGATCAGGAGGAGGATCCCTGTGACAATAACGAATATTCATTCGCTATTGTAACACAATGGGTGGGCTCAGGGCGCAGTGCTCTGCTCCCAGAGCCCATCCTTTTGTAAAGAAGAAAGTAATCGCAGGCTGCTGTGAGCGGCGGCGGCAGGCACAGCTCGCCATCCTCAAAATTCCACTCGCAAAATGCGAGCAGGCGAGTTGAATTTTTGAGGGCTGGTATACACTATATTATTTTTTCTCTTTATTTGTTTTTTTTCCCCACTAAACTTTTAATGCGATTTTGCACACTATATGAAATATTATTAATTTTTTTTTATATTATTTATTTATATATGAATTGTTCACTTTTTGGTGTGACAGATACTTAGAGACAGTGCACTTTTCTCTTTAGTTAAAACAGTGAACACACGGTAGCAGTCACTTGTGAGCAAAACATTAGTACATCATTTGTAAGCCATCTTTCGCTTGTATCAAAGGGCGCGCTTTTTGATTTTACTCTCTTTTTCCCAGGGTCATTAGTACTCACTTCAGAGGGCTCCGACTTGGCCCCTGAATCCCTATGCATCCCATCCACAAATCTCTTCACGTTGTATTAGAGACAGGAAGTCTGCAGCTGCACCCACTGAATCCTGTACACTTCACTTGTGGCTTCAGTCCTGTGCAGGGCCTTTGCATTAGCTGAATGCATATATATAGCTCTGGGGTGTTTGGCTCCCATGCCCCATCTGCCTAAAGCTGGCTACACACTATACAACTTTCATACAATTTTCTTGTACAACTTTCCTTTAGATTTACCAAAACTGTATAATATGAGGTCAAACCTAAATACTTTCAATTTGTATGCAGTCAGGCCGGTTCTTCTACTACATAGTTGAAGGTAAATCTAAAGGAAATTGAACAACAAAAGTTGTATTATGTGTATCCAGCTTAAGGCTACTCTGATCCTGGCATTTATAGGGTCGCTGACTACTCCCATTACATTACTAAGGCCGACATTAGAAGGTTAAAGATTTTAACCGTTAATGGGCAGGCTGAATGTACCAAGTTGATTGATCGAATAACTTGGGTACAACCAGTCTGACAGATTCACTTGAGATGATCGCTAGCGGCTGCTATAGCTGCTAGCAATAATCACTGTCTTACTGTCTTCTCCCAGCAAAAAACCTGTGGCTGCAGGAAAAAAATTTGCACTGTCTATGGCTGGCCTAGGGAGGGACTTCTCTAAAAGGGGAGCTATCAGTTGCCTATAACCGTCACTTTACCATTCTATACTGGGAACAGAACCATCTAGTGGCCAGCTAACTAACTACATCTACTTACAAACCTGTCCTTTTTTATTACTGTCTGCCCCCTATTCACCCTCTCTGTTTGTCCTGTTTACCATTATCACCTAAAGTTATCACCAGAACAGGAATTAAGGGGAACATATTCTAATATGGACACTAGTTCTGGTGAAAACCAGTGATTCCCTCACTTTGAAGGGATTACCTCTCACTTCCTGTTCTGGCTAGGGTACAAGAAGTAAATGGAAATCTGCCAAATGAAACACAGATGGCAAAAAAAAACAATCTAACAGGGGTTGTAAGTAGGGATTGACCGATTATTGCCAAAGCCAATATATCGAGGGCCGATATGCACTTTTCCCGATATATCGGAATCAGCCCCGGAGGTTACCGATATTGCTGATATTTCGGAAAGTGCATGTATCAGAGTGATGCCTGCAGGTATAGGCATCACCCCGGTACTGGCATCCATAGCCGACGGTCAGCCGTCTTGTATTGACAACCGATGCGGGTGAGAAGCCGCTCGGCTGTCATTACAAGGAGCGGGAGGGGACGCCCCCCCCCCGCCGCCTTCCACGGCTTGCCCTGGTCTCCCGTCCCACTGGGAGACCCAGGCAACCAGCCTGCAAGGCCTCTGAAGACCTGATCAAAGCCGCATTCGGCTCTGATTGGGTCTCCATGAAAAAACCCGGAAGAGATGTCATGAGTGACATCACTTCTGGGTACTGTCTGGCGCCAGATTAAAAAAAATGACAGCATTCAAAACAGCCAAACTTGGCGTTTTGAATGCTTTTAAGTGCAGAGGAGGGATTTGGGTTCTTTTAGACCCCCAGATCCCTCCACAAAAGTACCTCTCAAAAGAAAGAAATATCGGCCAATATCGGCCGATACCGATATGCATTGGCCAAAATATCGGTATCGGCAACGAAAAACCGATATCGGTCGTTCACTAGTTGTAATCCTCCCCTACTAAATAAAAAAAAAAGGTTTTGCCTCCCCAGGCACCTAGACGTACCTATATGTTGCGGTGATTATGCGACACAGTAGATTGTGCTGCTTTGTATCGGGCCGCTGTGAGCAGCTCAGATACTAAGTGATCGCTGTGTGATCACATGCAACAAAGTAATGAATAGAATCCATTCATAATCTCATTGTTTTCTACTGTGTGTGATCTGTGATTGGTCACCTGTGATCACATGGTACTTGGGCCAATCACAGCATCACAATAGTAAACAATGAGTCATGAATGAAAGCCATTAATGACAGTTCAAACGATTGCTGTTACAGTGATCATTACTGAGATGAGAAATTACAATGTAAAAAAAAAAATGTAAAAAAGAAAACAAATGGTAAAAAAGGCAGTATTTCTGATCATGATAACACCAGTCATATAATGACGCTGTACTGCACTGTTGAAAGTATGTAAAAAAAAACAAAAACATTTAATTTATTCTTTTTCCAAATCTATAACTTTAAAAAGCTTGCCATACCTCTTACTAAACACCTTGGACTGTGTACTTTCCAAAAATGGGTTATTTGGGAGATATTTGCTGTCCTGGCATTTTAGGGCCTCAAGAATTGAGGTAGACCGTCAGTACATCAGGATTTATCGATTTTCAAATATTTATACCATAGTTTGAAGACTCCACAACACATGTGTCAAACACAAGGCCCGCTGGCCAGATCTGACCCTCCAGGCCATTTCATGTGGTCCTCGAACCTCTCCTGCAGCTGCAGTACCCCCCTTGTGCAGCCCTGGAGAGGTTTGTCTCTGCCCTCTTATCTCAGCAGTCAGCAACAGGGAGGGAGACAGATCCTGCGCCTCTCTCTGCAGCCGCAGCACTCCCTTGTCTCTGCCTCCCCTGGTCTCTGCATTCAGCAGACTCCAGCCCTCTTCTGGTCCTCCTCCAGACTCTTCTTCCCAGCAGCAGCACAAGGTAAGAGGGGTGCACTGTGATGTAAGGGAGGGTCGGGACTCTTGACTTCTGATGGTGGAGGGCTCCTGACATCTGATGTAAGAGGGGTGGGGTGCTCTGGACATCTAATATTACAGATGCAACCGGCCCTTTGAGGGCAACCATAATGCTGATGCGGCCCAAAATGAAATTGTGTGAATGTTATAGAGCAGGGGTGTCAAACTCATGAATAAGGGTATTCCTAAGGCTACTACCCCTAACCCCTAAACCACTTCCTTAAACTATAAAGAAACACCCGTGACACCAGTTTGGAGAAAAGTGGCCCGGTGGGCCATTTATTAACACAATTAACCAAAACACATAAATATTAACATAACCATAAATACTCCAGTATCCCCTAAATGAGTTGTTGGTCTTGGGAGGCACCAAATTCCAATTGACTGTGTATCAGTGTAACTCGTTAAACGGTCCCCAGCCGCGAAACACCAGCTCAGGGACAACCCACTTGACCACTGATACCTCGTTGTTACCACTTCCCGTTAATCCGCTATTAACCGGGATACACTAGAGGGCTCCATACCTAGATGGGTCACCCTATGAACTTTGTTACCAACAACAGATTGTACCGCCTCCAAAGACCCCCAACCGCCAACCCAAAAAAAAAAAAAAACCAACCCCCAGCACAAACAAACCAACCAAACCCACCAACCCAATACACCAACAAACCCAACCAGCAAAACAATCCCCCTAGAACTAACCAATCCAGGGCGGGAGGGCGGGGATCCTTTCACCTTGGCTCCCAGCGAATTGTGCTGCAACCGTAAGTAAACCCCCCCCACTTCTCTCACTAACTACCCCACCTACCTGACACTGACCAATCCCTGACCTTGACCTCCACTTGAACCAACAGCCTTAACCCTAGACTGACCGTAGCCCATTAAACCCTTCCATGAGGCCCTACGCTTATTTTTTTTTTTTTTTTTTTTGCTGCGGGCCTTTCTGACTAAATAATGTACACTGATTTGGGTTATTTTTACCAAATGAAATGTAGCAGACTATATTTTGACCTAAATTTATGAAGAAAGATTATTTCTTTGCAAAGTTGTCTTAACCACTTTAAGACCGGAAGATTTTGCTGCTTAATGACCAGGCCCTATTTTGTGATTCAGCACTGCTTGAATTTAATGGACAATTGTGCGGTCGTGCGACGATGTACCCAAATAAAATTGTTGTCCTTTTTTTCCCACAAATCGAGCTTTCTTTTGGTATTATTTGATCACCTGTGCGATTTTTATTTTTTGCGCTATAAACAAAAAAAGAGCGACAATTTTGAAAAAAACACAATATTTTTCACATTCTGCTACATAACATTCCCCAAAAAATATGTAAAAATCTAAATTTTTTAACATTTTAGGCCAATTTGTTTTCTACTACATATTTTTGGTAAAAAAAAAAATTGCAATAAGCGTATTTTAAATTGGTTTGCAAAAAAGTTATTGCGTTCACTAACTATGGGAAAGATTTATGTAATTTTTATTGTTTTTTTTTTTACTAGTAATGGCGGCGATCTGCGATTTTTAGCGGGACTGCGACATTGCGGCGGACAGATCGGACCCCTAACTGACATTTTTGACACTTTTGGGGGTACCAGTGACATTACTACAGTAATCAGTGCTAAAAATATGCACTGTTACTGTAATAATGCCATTGTCAGGGAAGGGGTTAATTCTATGGGTGATCAAGGGGTTAAATGTAAGCCTAGGGGAGTGATTCTAACTGTGAGGGGGTTGGGCTTGTGAGATGACTATAGAGACATGAGACCCTTTATAGCAGGATCGCATGGTCTCTGTGATCATGTCAGGGAGAAGGACGGGCGGCTGTGTTTACATCAGCCGTCCGTCCTTCTCTGTCAGTGGGGAGAGATCGCCGGTGTCAGGCAGCCATCGGAGCCACCTGACACTCACGCCAGCTTTGCCCGATGACGATCGGGGACGGGAGCGCGCCGCCGGTGGCGCGCGATCGCCCCCTAGCTCCTCCCAGACGAGCGCCGTACATGTACGGGCCTTTGCCTGGGAGAGCCAGCCTGCCACAGTACATCTGCGGCGGCTGGACGTAAAGTGGTTAACAGAAACTTTTTGGTATTTTTTTTTTTTTTTTTGTTTATACACATACATTACAATGGGTTTGAGAAGCAACTATGAACTATGTCTTTGTGATTGGCTACAAATTGAAACAATTGTTTAGGTAGGGCCCTTGTGCTACATGGATATTGGCAAATGTAAAAGAAGCTCTACAGAAACTGTACAACCAGTATTAATTAAAATAAAATGATATAGTATACTCTATATATCTGCTAGACCAGGGGTAGGCAACCCCCCAGGCACGGGTGCCACAAGCAGCACGCAAAGCTTTTTTTTTCCACTACGCAAATCCCTCCTCATGAGCAGAGCAGCACAGGGAAGTGTCAGTGAGACGCAGCTTCTGCCGCTCTAATGCATTCCGATCTCAGAATTCACTGAGGGGGAGGCACTTTGCCCCCACACATTGTACAAGATGGGAAACATTGGTTCTCTATCTTTGCTGTAGCTGCGATGATCACGTGCAGTTCCATCCTTCTCTTGTGATGGAGAAGAGATTAGGTGTATTTGTGCTGGGGGGGGGGGGTAGTTGCTGTTTTCAGGTGGAAGAGTACTGTGATTGGCCACTGTTAAACACTTAAGCCCCGGAGGATTTTGCCTATTTTGCGATTCGGCACTGCATGACTTTAATGGACAATTGCGCGGTCGTGTGACACTGTACCCAAATGAAATTGACGTCCTTTTTTTCTCACAAACAGAGCTTTCTTTTGGTGGTATTTGATCACCTGTGCGATTTTTATTTTTTGCGCTATAAACAAAAAAATAGCGTAAATTTTGAAAAGCTAACAATATTTTTCACATTTTTTTTATATGAAATTCCCAAAAACAAAAATGTAAAAATCTAAATTTTATTTTTGGCCAATTTGTTTTCTGCTACATATTTTTGGTAAAAAAATCGCAATAAGCGTATTTTGATTGGTTTGCGCAAAAGTTATTGCGTTTCTAACTAAGGGAAAGATTAATGTCATTTTTATTGTTTTTTTTTTTTAACTAGTAATGGCGGCGATCTGCAATTTTTTTTTTTTTTTTTGTGGAACTGCGACATTGCAGTGGACAGATCGGACCCCTGACTAACATTTTTGACACTTTTGGGGGTACCAGTGACATTACTACAGTAATCAGTGCTATACATATGCACTGTTACTGTAAAAATGACACTGGCAGGGAAGGGGTTAACTTTATTAGTGATCAAGGGGTTAAATGTGTCCCTAGGGGCGTAATTCTAACTGTAAAGGGGCGTGGCTTGTGATGTAACAACAGAGACATACGATCCTACATAGCAGGATCGTGTAGTCTCTTAAGTTACATCAGGGAGAATGACAGGCGGCTTTGTTTACATTAGCCGCCTGCCTTTCTCCCTCTCCAGCGGGAGATCGCGAGTGACCTGCGGACATCGGAGCCGCCGGTCACTCGCGCAGGGATGTGCGGGAACGAGCGGGGGCGGGAGCGCGCCTCTGGCGGCGCACGCTCACCCCCTAGAGGCTCCTGGGCGAGCTATGTAGCCCTACGTCGGTTTGCCCAGGAGAGCCAGACTGCCGCAGTAAATAGTCGTGCGGCAGTCGGCAAGTGGTTAAAGTTAATCACAGTCCTGCTAGCCTCACCCACCATCTGGAGGAAGTTGACTCGCTTGGTTGTGCCCCTACCAATCTCAGAAAGAAGGGTTTCCGCTGATTGAGAAAACCACAATCCGGTGACAGTTTGTGGAATTACTGTTGAGCTTCTGGGAACTTTGCTGGAATAGTTAGCTACCTGTTTGTTTTCATGTGCGGCTCCTCTCCTACCATGCTGGCCATTTTAATTTTGGGTGGAGAGGACAGGTGGTAAACCTGTCGCCACATCCTCATCTATCAGACATTTACTTTGCTGACACTTTAAAATTACTTTTTGTTAGTCATATCCACTTTTTTTTTTTACAATCCCTGTCCCCGTTGCTCTTTCTTTCTTCATGTATTCCTCACATAGCTTTAAGTATACATTGCAAGGAATTGATATACCCAAGATATATATATTGCGTGTGTGTGTATACATATATATATATATACTGCTCAAAAAAAATTAAAGAAACCCTTTTTAATCAGAGTATAGCATCAAGTCAAGGACACTCCTTATAAAATATATACAAATATATCTCAATCACCCTGCACTCAGGAAGTTGTATAGAGCGAATGTATCTAAATATTCAATCTCTAATACATGTGAATATTTAATAATTAAAACAAAGTATTAAATTATAGCTTTAAATTATAGCTGCTGCCACGAGGTGTGGTGATAGTTTCCTTTTTTCCAACTTCACTCCATGGTGATTGGCCATCCCAACTTTGGACTTGTATGGACTTACCAGTGTATATACCTAATTTTGGTCTATACAATTTTACCAGCGCTGCTTATGTTTTTAACTTTTCTGTCTAGACTGACACCTGAGGAGATATGCACATCTGTTTGTTAGACTTAAATGATAGGCAATTTTGTCTGTGGGGAATGCCTAGGTAATCTTTTTCTTCTTCCTGGAAAGTCTGATCACAGTCGCTTGAAAATAGATAAGGATCCGACTTAGAGGTGACTCCCATTGAAGTCTATGTGCACAAGTCTGATAGAGGTCGCCTTGAAGTTGTACAAGAGACAAGTGGTGTGTTGGGCGCTTGTGCCGATGGATAGGACCCGCACTGAGCTGTAGATGGAATGGAGGGATGTTGATCCTAATGTGGCAAAATCCGATGTTGGTTCCTGAAGGCAGCACTGTGAGCAGGCAGAAGCCGGAATCCCGCTGGCACATATGTAATTAGAAAGGACAGGCGCCACTCAGTAATACAACCACGATTTATTAAACAACAATATAGCACACTTACATGTAGGTAATGTGTGGGCTTCTCCTGTTATTCTCTCAACCCCGTGGCATGGCGCTCTCTTCCTCACAGCCGAACCAGCAGCCGGGAGATGACACCGCCTCGATAGAGTCCAATGGGGAAGCAGGATCAGTCCAGCAACAGCGGTGAGCCGCTTGTCCACCTATGATGACGTAACGCGTTTCGGAGCATGCGCACAACGCTCCTTCCTCAGACGACTTGAAATACCGATAGAGCGCAGTCATATATACACACTAGCTGCACTAATTATGATGAAAAGGCGGTACAAACCAGGGATTCTACTACCTGAATGTACATCATGTTAAGCATGAGACCTATCATTAGACATAAGCTAATTGTATAGCACACCATCATATCATTATAAAACAAAAAAGGAATATGGTAAAGAAAGAAACAAAGAAACGAAAAGAACGAGCAAGAAGAAAGGAGAAAAGAGGAAAGAAAAAAATAAATAAAATACAATGAGGGATTAAAAAAAAAAAAAAAAAAAAAAGGGGGGGGGAGGGGGAGAATAAAAATAAATATAAGAGTATACAGAAAATATATAAAAAAATATATAAAAAATTATTATATTACAAAGGGGGGAGAGGGAGGGGAAAGGGGAGAAATGGGGGGGGGGGATGAGAGAATTAAAAGGCATAAATATATATAAAACAACAGGTTAAAATATACACGGAAATGTGAATACGCACTTTAGCATAA
Organism: Pelophylax lessonae; assembly: GCF_965119305.1. NCBI lineage: Eukaryota > Metazoa > Chordata > Amphibia > Anura > Ranidae > Pelophylax > Pelophylax lessonae. The sequence continues at coordinate 29,109 of NW_028119782.1, forward strand.
CAACGCACCATCATCGTGCGAACACATCCGTATATAAAGGAGAAAGAAATACATATATATATAAAAAAATAGATAAATATACACACATATATACATATATATAAAATGACACATGTGCATACATATATATATATATATATATACATATACATACATATATATACACACATACACACACACGCACGTGTACGTACGCATATGAAGGGGAAAAAAATATAAATAAATAAATAAAAAAAAGGGGGGGATATAATTTCATTAATATGTTGGGAAACTATTCACAGTAGCAGCAAAGAAGATAAAAAGCCCCAATCAACGTGGATCAATAAAGATAAAAAGCCCCAATCAACGTGGATCAATAAACAACCATAGGGTACAGTCTGCATTTACAAGATAGTGTTGATGTCCAATTCTTCGTTAAGTCCCCCGGGCGAGAGGACATCTAAGGCGTATATCCAGTAGGTTTCCCTTTGGCAGAGTCGTTTGAACCTCTCTGCCGCGGGGAACCTACTTGGAATAGATTCGATCACCCATACCTGCAGACCATCAGTAGATTTTCCGTGGTGATGTAAAAAGTGTCTAGGGACACTGTGTATGTCCTTTCCCTCCTGTATGTACCGTCTATGTTGGCAAAAACGAGCTCGTAGTGTACGTATAGTACGGCCTACATAATGTAGGCCGCATGGACACTTTAAGCAGTAGACCATGAAGTCTGAGGAGCAGGTATGGAATTCCTGGATTCCATACGTGGTCCCCTTGACCACGAAATCCTTTTTTCTATGTGTGACATACTGACATGTCAAACACAATGGTTTACGGCATTGGTACATGCCAACCATATTGGAGAAGGAAAGGAGAGATGACTGATGCGTTTTAGTTGTTTTCCTTTTACGGGGGGCGATTTTGGCCTTAATATTTGAAGCTTTCCGATATGAGAACTTGGGTTTACTGGGCAGTAGTGTTCTTAAATGCGGGTCCTGAAGTAGTAAAGGCCAATGTTTTAGCACTACTTTTTCCATCTGTCGATGGCGGTTATGGAATTGTGTTGTAAATCTTATTTGCATGTTAGCATCATCCGACTTCTTTTTTATCTTTGTAACTGGCGCTATATATTGGGAATATGATTGTTCAACGAGATCTGGAGGGTATCCCTTATCTGCAAATTTTTTCTTCAAGATTTTACTTTGATCTTCATAGTCAGAAAGTTTTGTGCAGTTATGTCTTAACCTACAAAATTGGCTTTTTGGTATGTTATTTAGCCAACGGGGGTGGTGGCAACTTTTATAATGTAATAAAGAGTTACCGGCTGTGGGCTTAGTGTAGTTCTTAGCTAATATAAGGTGGTCTTCATGATATAAATCTAGATCCAAAAAAGCTAGGTGGTCTTTATCAACCACCGAAGTGAAGCTCAAGCCCATATCATTTTGGTTACAATGGGCAACAAACTTATCCACCACGGAAGGGTCCCCATCCCAAATGATAAGGATGTCGTCAATATAACGACCAAAGAAAACTATATGTGAACTATAGGGGTTATTATTCAGAACATAACGTGTTTCCCAGTGGCCCATCGCAAGGTTTGCGTACGAAGGGGCAAAATTAGCGCCCATAGCTGTGCCGTTTATTTGCAGGTAGTATTCTTCATCAAACAAAAAATAGTTATGAGTAAGACAAAACAGGGTAGCCTCCATAATAAAGCTTGCCTGTCGGGGGTTAATGGACGGGTCCTGGCCTAGGTAAAATTCTAATGCTCTCATACCTATCTCATGGGGTATGGATGTGTACAAAGATTGTACGTCCAGAGACACCCAGAGATATGAGGGGTCCCATGAGTAAGGGGCAAGTAACTCTAGTACATGGATACCGTCTCAAATATACGAGGATAGGTTCTGTACTATAGGCTGTAAAAATACATCCACGTATTGAGAGAAGCCACTTGTGATACTCTCCATGGCAGCCACAATGGGTCTGCCAGGGGGATTAGAGGTGCACTTGTGCACTTTTGGGAGATGATAGAAATATGGCGTTTGATAATACTCCCTGATGATAAACGTCAGTTCAGATTTGGTAATAATTTTATCCTTGTGTGCCCTATGGTCAATAGCTATGGCTTCTTTTGTGAACTCAGGTAATGGGTCTTTCCTGAGTTTCACATAGGTTTTTTCATCAGCCAATAGCCGTTTGGCCTCCTTAACATAATCTGCTTTATCCTGGACCACGACACTTCCTCCCTTATCCGCAGGTTTAATAATAATCTGGGAATTTGACATAAGATTTTTTAATGCTATGTTTTCGGCTGAGGTAAGATTATGGGTGTTTTTACAGTTTTTTTGTGTATGTTTGCACATTTCTAGAAATTCTGAATAAACGATTCTGTAGAACGTTTCTATACAGGGACCTTTAGAATTTGTAGGATAGAACACTGATTTGGGTTTCAGATGTGTGTGTTGAACGGGAGGGGAACTCATAAGATGTTGGGTAAATGTAAAAGCTTCATCTCCAGTCAAGTCTTCCACCGTTTTTCTCTCTGGAATAATCCCAGAGTACCTATGATTCTTCTATATAGGATCACAGGTCTTGAAGCAATGGGAGTGGGGGAGGGGATGAAAGAAAATATTTCCCCTCTACATACAGGAATCAGCTGACAGGAGAGGAGTGGGGGAGGGGAGTGCAAACATTTCTTTACACATAGGACTCAGCTCAATGCAAAGGGGGAGGGGCTTGTCAGATATATTTATTTCAGAGCAGAGATAATGGGGGAGGGGTCAGGTCAGTACTTCTCCTCTAAAGAGTAGACTCATTTTCTTGAAGCAATGAGAGTGGGGGAGGGGATGAAAGAAAGCATTTCCCCTCTACGTATAGGAATCAGCTGACAGGAGAGGGAGTGGGGGAGGGGTGTGCCAACATTCCTACATATAAAGAATCTCAAAGCAGATGCCAACATTTCATTACACATAGGACCCAGCTCAATGCAAAGGGGGAGGGGTGTGTCAGCATTTCTCTACACAGAGGATTCAAATAAAGCAGAGGGGGCAGTGCAGGTCAAGGGGGAGGGGTCAGGGGCTTTCCATTGAGGAGTCAGCTTACAGTAGAGAGAATGGGGGGATGGGTCATGTCAGCACTTCTTCCCTAAAAAGTGGAGTCCGCTTTAACCACTTAAGCCCCGGAAGATTTTACCCCCTTCCTGACCAGGGGGTTTTTTGCGATTTTTTACCGCGTGATTTTAACGGACAATTGCGCGGTCGTGTGACGCTGTACCTAAATGAAATTGACGTCCTTTTTTTCCCACAAACAGAGCTTTCTTTTGGAGGTATTTGATCACCTGTGCGATTTTTACTTTTTGTGCTATAAACAAAAAAAGAGCGTCAATTTTGCAAAAATAACAATATTTTTCACATTTTTTTATATGAAATTCCCCCCCAAAAAATGTAAAAATCTAAATATTTTAACATTTTCGGCCAATTTGTTTTATGCTACATATGTTTGGTAAAAAAAAAAATCGCAAAAAGCGTATTTTGATTGGTTTTGCGCAAAAGTTATCGCGTTTACTAAGGAAGGGAAAGATTTCTGTCATTTTTGGGGTTTTTTTTTTCTAACGAGTAATGGCAGCGATCTGCGATTTTTTTTTTTTGCGGGACTGCGACATTGCGGCGGACAGATCGGACCCTTGACTGACATTTTTGACACTTCTGGTTTTACCAGTGACATTACTACAGTAATCAGTGCTACACATATGCACTGTTACTGTAAAAATTACACTGGCAGGGAAGAGGTTAACTGTATTGGAGAGGGAGGGGTTAATTGTGTCCCTAGGGGCGTGCTTCTAACTGTGATTGGACATGGCTACTGGTATAAGAACAGAGATCAGCGGTCCTACATAGTAGAACCGTCTGATCTCCATTTTTACACAGGGGAGAATGACAGGCGGCTTTGTTTACATTAGCCGCCTGCCTTTCTCCCTTCCCGGCGAACGATCGCGAGTGACCGGCGGACATCGGGTCCGCCAGTCACACGCACTGACTTGTTAGGGAACGAGCCGGGGCGGGCAATCGCCTCAGCGGGCGCTCGCCCGCTATTGGCTCACAAGCCGATGACAGGCTAGTGACGTACCGGTACGTCACTTTGCCTGGCCGTGGCTGACCGCCGCAGTATATGTACTTGCGGCGGTCGGCAAGTGGTTAAGCAATGGGAGTGGGGGAGGGGTGTGCTAACATTTCTCCATACAGAGGAATCGGCTCATAGCAGAGGGGGAGGGGCAGGGCATGGTGGGGGAGGGGCATGTCAGCTGTTTTTTCCACAATATAGCAGGAGCAATCACAATGATTAGAGCTGTTATACTAGAAATCCGGTTTGTCTCTCCAAAAATAAATTTTAAAAAAACCTTCCTCTCTCGCTCTATCTCACTTCTTCTCACAACCCCAAAAGAAAATGGAAGTGATGTCAGAGGTAATAACCTGCAAAACACATGGAAATTCAGTCTGCATAGAAACACAAGTCAATGAATGTCAATGGAAGGCAATGCACATCTATTGTTCCAGCATTTTTATGCAGGTTGTTGTGCATACAGCCCCTTAGGGTCCTTCTGGGGTAAAGAGTTGGAGAAAGGCGGATCTACACAGTACACATATAGAGGACTCAGCTCAGTTACTCTTGCTGGGCACAGGAATGGGCCCTGCTGTTGAAAATTCCATACAAATTTGAAATCGCATGTACTTGTCATACAGGTGCAGAAAAATTGGGCCTTGGGTGTTGGTGCTGTCTAATCCTAATCAAATCTTCTGGTCCTTTGGCAGGCTTTGCAGAATCAGGGAGCCCATGCAGCATAAGTTTGAGGAGGCATGAGATTCTGAGTCCTCTGGGTCACTAAGGATGACGTTGTCAGGAGCAACCTCTCCCCAGCCACAAACAACTCCTGGGGTTTCTGGGGAATGACAACCATCCCTTGAAGACTGCTGTATGCTATCCTCTACATCCATGCTGCCACAATCCTCCTCTACCTCTTGTTGCTTCTGTGTGTTTTGTCACCCCAAAAGAATGACATCTGCATAAAGGGGGCCTTGTGAGGAAAGTAAGTCCTCCGCTTCTACCCGCTGTTCTGCCTCAAGTGCCCTGTCCATGATTTCATGAAGCGTATGCTCCAGCAGGAAGACTAGCGGGATGGTGTCACTGATGCATGCATCGTCCCGCCTCACCATCCTTGTGGCCTCCTCAAATGGTGACAGGACAGTGCATGCATCCTTTATCAGCAGCCACTGGCGTGGCGAAAAGAAGCCAAGCTCCCCAGAGCCTGTCCTTGTGCCATACTCACACAGGTACTCATTGATGACCCTCTCCTGCGTGTGCAGCCACTGCAGCATAGCCTATGTTGAGTTACACCTGGTGGGCATTAGGGATGATCGAACGGTTCGGGTCGACCATCGGTTCGACCCGAATATTGGGTGTTCGAAATTTGGCCGAATTCCAAACTTTTTGCGGTAAAAGTTTGGAATTCGGTCACCAGAACCGCCCAAAATGCAATGGGTCAGGAAGTGGGCTTTAAAAGCCCGTGTTGGCCCAGAAAAGTCAGAAAAAGCCAATGAAGGGGGGCAGGAGTCTGCTAGGAACGTGATTGGAGTGACTACGGGGTCCAGAGGCCAATCAGGAGTGAATAAGCCCCCCAGTATATAATATAGCCCCGCCTAACCTCTAGCACTGTAATACAGAGGCTTTTGAAGAGAGTGGAAGTGTTTCTCCTGCTGTATGGAGCTGTTCTTTTAGTGTGAGGAAAGGGATATGCAGTGTAGTTAGGGTACTATATACCACTATAGTTAGATTCAATAATCTTGTTTCTGTAGGGATACTTTTAAGTGTCAGGGTGACCGGAGTTTAGGGTGACCTAACTCTGCCATGCCTGGGTGACCGAACTCTGCCATGTCAGAGTGACCATAGTGTAGTTTAGCTGACTCTGCCATACCAGGGTGACTGAACTCTGCCATGTCAGGGTGAACGTAGTGTAGTTTTGCTGACTCTGCCTGCCATACCAGGGTGACCGAACTCTGCCTTACACCCTGTACATAGCGATCCTTACACCCTGTACATAGGGATCCTTACACCCTGTACATAGAGATCCTTACACCCCGTACATGGCGATCCTTACACCCCGTATATAGCGATTCATACACCCCGTACATGGCGATCCTTACACCCCGTGCAGCATCCCACTCATGACACGTGGGAACTGCAAATGTATTATTTCTTTGTCATCGCTGTATTGCATGTCATTTTGCATTTGACATTTGTTAATCCCTGTTCATAGGCTGGTCAAGTGTGCTTCATACTTCCCACCACAAGATGGGGATAGCACCACTTTGGGATATCTATCCCAGCTCAGGTTTATCTGTGGTCAGTGTTCAGTTCAGGAAGTGAGTGTACAGAGAGAAGCTCCATGTAGAAGGTTAGTGAAGGTCAGTCCAGAGAAGGGACAAATTGGAACTGCTCAAATCAAAGGGTAAAAGCCACCAAATGGCAGCAAGACCTTTGAGAATAAAGGTGAAGGATTTCCTTAGCCACTGGCAATCTCACCAAATTTCACTGGATTCTAAAGGGACCAGGAACAAGTAAGCATTATACTGAACCACAGCCTGAGACAAGACCTACCAAAACCTATTAACAGTGGATCAGCAGAATTCCTCTATTTACCCAGAGACTGTATTCTATCTGGATGTTTGTGCTGCAATCAAAACCAGTCACAGTAAAAGTTGTGAGTTGTATCCTACCACTGTCTACCTCATTCTTCACTATTGCTATTACAACTGGTTGTACCACCATTAACGGTACTGGCGTCACGACAAATACCATCAAGGGACCCAGCCACCACAAGCACTCTAAACACCCCTGTCATCACGGGCACCTCAACCACCATCTTGGCTGGCATTTCCCTATCACAGAGCGTGCCCCGGAGGATTTCGTGCTGTCTTCCTCTTCACTGTGCGACCAGCCCAGGGAGGCTTTCTGCTAACCGTGAGTAAACCGATGAACTGTATTATTGCTGTCTCTCATCGGCCCACCGTGCATCTCACGTGTCGCCCCTGCGGTTCTGGCTCGTCGCATAAAAATTTGGCGTCACGAACAGGATATTAACCCCTGCGCCTTATCTAAAAGACTGTTGCATCAGAATAAGCCCCTTTGCTTTATTGAGAGACTGTTTACTTATTGCACACTGTGTGGGGCCACAGAACTGTTTAAACTGTTTCAAAGTCGCATGGAATTGTTTTCCCAGTTATCAGCATAAAAATCGCAGCATCCAAAGAGAGGAAATCAGACATTGGTGTGTCAACAAAACTGCTTGCTGTATTTGAATTGACTGTTTCTTTTCACTTAAAATGGCTGCCGGAGACCTTCTTGTTTAAAAATTTCTGCGCCATCACTGTGGATAAGTTAGTGACACCCCCTGAATAGCGGGAAATTTTGGTGCCACCCATTTATGCAAAATTGTCCGGCCAGTCCGCCTTACCTTTGCTGTGTCAATCCTGGGAGGAGACTGTGACAAGCGCACGCCCCAGAAGTCGCGAGACGTCGCATGCGAGCAAAAGAAGAGAAAATAATCGCATTGCTTGCCATCCTCCGAGCAGTAATCGCAACCTGTCAGCTGCCTCTACTAACTATAAGCAGCACTAATAGCAGGAACTCTGCCAGAGACCCAAAATCAACATTGCTGCAGCATTGTATTCAGCCGACATTAAATTCTTAAAGGGCCATACACCCGCAAGACAGCGGTTGCCCATAGCAACACCGCACAAAAAGTGTCTAAAAACGCATTTGACTTACCTAACTATAATTCACCTGCTGTCACCATGTCTGTGCAGGAAGATGACGTGCAGCCTGACCTCAGCAGACCCCCTGCATCAGCCGCAGTAAGTCGCAGTACAATACCAACCGCTGCAGCACCAAGCTTAATGCCTTTAACCATGCCTTATTATTTTGGGGCCCCCTGGTTCCCACGATATTCTGGAGAAATTCATACTTTAAGGGACTTTAAAGAAAAAATTCTTGCTGTGTTCAGATTGTACCCTGTATCCTCAGAGCAACAGATGGAGATTCTTCTTGCGCAATTGGAAGGAGCTGCGCTTAGAGAAGTGAAATCTTGGCCGAGCTCAGAGAGAAAGACCATGGAGCAGATTTTTGAACGTCTCTACACCACCTTTGAACCCAGAACCGTGTCAGAGGTCAAGATGAGGTTCTTCAGCAAGAAACAGCAATCTGGTGAGTCACTCAGAGACTTTGCATTATCTTTGCAGGAAGCCCTTAGAGCTGTTGTCCAAGTAGACCCCCGTGAGGCAGAGAATCAGGACAAAACCCTGAAAGAACAATTTATTGAAGGCGTCAATACAGACAATCTAAAGAGCCAACTAAGAATGTTAGCCGCCCAACATCCAGGAGCTACCTTCTTAGATTTTAAAGAACTAGCTATCAGCATACTGGGAAAAAGCCCACCAACAGAACCTGTTAGATCTGTTGAAGTGCCTGTATCACAGCTGGTTACCCCTGTAAAGTATTTACCTATAGTCAGTCAGGCAACCCAAGCTCCAGTTCCTGATGCAGTTGCCGCCTTGACTGAGCAAGTCCATTTCCTGACTAAAAGTCTGGAGAAAGTCCACCAAAAGTTGGAACAATGGGAGAAACCATTAATGCTAGAGGATGAGAAACCTGTGTCCAGAAGACTCTTCCCCTCTAATTATGGAGAGACTTATTCCAGAAATTCTGGCGGACGCCCCCCTGACCGCACTAGTACCCCTAAGCGGCCTATCTGCACATACTGTCACAAGCCAGGCCATACAGAAGCAACCTGCTGGCAGTTAAACAGGGAAACCCCCGAGGCCAAGGACCACCCCTCGGGAGGTAAACCAATAGGTCCAGAAGATCCCCACTGGATGCCAAGATACGTAGGATCCCGTCCTGAAGTGGCACTTCAAATAAATGGAGTTCCTTTTGTTGCCCTAGTTGACACCGGATCCCAAGTCACCACTATCCAACAAGCAGCCTTTGAAAAATACTGGGATCAAAATCAGCTTACCCAGCCTCCAGAATCCTGGCTGAGTCTCATAGCCAGTAACGGCAAACCCATACCAGTCCATGGTTATTGGGAACCTACCATTCAAGTAGGAGGAACTACACTACCTCGACAAGGCCTTATTGTGGTACGAGTCAGAGACAATAACCCTAACCCTCCAATAGTCCTAGGAATGAATGTCCTCAGGAACTGTTATGTTGAGATGCTAGAAGCCTTGCACCAGTTAGTGCCTACTGCCTCTCCTGATTCTAAGAAGGTGATCCAACAAACCATCCGTGTACTAAATGCGCAACAGAGATTCACCAACGAAAAAGGAGAAATTTGCTGTGCCCGCATCCGGGATAAGCAACCTGTGATCCTCAAACCCAACACCGAAACTCTCTTGTGGTGCCGAGCTGTAGTCGGAATTCAAGGTCAAGACTACCAAGCCCTGGTAGAGCCTGTTGTTTTGGAAGACTATCCTCTAGTTAGAGCTGCAAGGAGCCTAGTAACTGTCTCTGAAGGTAAAGTGCCTATACGACTCCTAAACTTGAGTGATAGCAGTGTAACACTAACAAAACACCGTCCTATTGCACAGCTAATCCAAGTCCCTTTTCAAGATGTCATCAGTGTGGCTACAGCTACCACAGAAGAAATTACCAAGAGACAGAACCCACAGGACCAAAATGTAAACACATCCTGGTGGAAAGAACTTCATGTGGGAGATGCTTCCACACCAGCAAACCAAATTGAGGGAGTACTAAAAATTGTGAAGGAGCTTCACCGTGCCTTCAGTAAGCATTCCACAGACTATGGAGAAGTGGATATCATCAAGCACTCCATCCCTACAGGTTCACACCCACCGATCAAGGAAAGATATCGGCCTATACCACCAACTATGTACCAATCAGTAAAGCAAATGATCCAAGAGATGAAGGACTCCAATGTCATTAGAGACAGCCATAGTCCATGGGCTGCACCTCTAGTCCTTGTCCGTAAAAAGGATGGTAACATCAGATTCTGTGTGGATTACAGAAAAATTAACCAAATCACCCACAAGGATGCTTACCCTTTACCACGCATAGAGGAATCTTTGACAGCTTTAGGATCTTCAGCCTACTTCTCTACCCTTGATTTAACAAGTGGATACTGGCAAGTACCAATGGCCCCTGAAGATCGTGAGAAGACTGCATTTACCACCCCTATGGGCCTATTTGAGTTCAACTGCATGCCTTTTGGACTTTGCAATGCGCCCGGAACTTTTCAAAGATTAATGGAGCGTTGTTTAGGACACAAAAATTTTGAAACCGTCCTGCTGTACTTAGACGATGTCATCATCTACTCCAAATCTTATGAAGATCACTTGAAACATTTGTCTGAAGTTTTTCAAGTCCTCATTAAACATGGACTCAAAGTCAAACCATCTAAGTGCTATCTACTGAAGTCAGAAGTCAAATACTTAGGGCATATTGTAAGCTCTGAAGGTGTTAAACCGGATCCAGAGAAGATAGCCGCAGTCCGAAATTGGCCTACTCCTACTACAGTGAAAGAAGTGAGGAGTTTTCTCAGTTTCGCAGGATACTACAGACGCTTTATTCCTCATTTTGCCCAGATTGCGGGGCCAATACTAGAACTTCTGAGAGGACATCCTAAGAGGTACCAAAAGTCTCCAATTCCAGTTGAATGGAACACAGAAAGAGAAATTGCCTTCCAGCTCCTGAAGAAGAAGTTGACAGAACCACCAATCTTAGGCTATCCAGATTACCAGCAGCCATTTCATCTTTACACAGATGCTAGTAAGAAAGGTCTGGGAGCTGTCCTGTCGCAAGTACAAGAAGGTAAAGAAAGAGTTATTTCCTACGCTAGTAGATCTCTTAGAGGTACTGAAAGAAACGACCAAAACTATAGTTCCTTCAAATTGGAATTCCTCGCGCTCGTGTGGGCTGTTACAGAAAAATTTAAAGATTACCTTGCCGCAACACCATTTGTGGCCTTCACAGATAACAACCCGCTAGCACATCTTAATACCGCTAAGTTGGGAGCATTGGAACAAAGATGGGCCTCACGCCTAGCTAACTACGATTTCACCATAAAATACAGAACAGGAAAAGCAAATGAAAATGCGGATGCATTATCCCGTCTGCCTACCCAAGAAGACCCTACTACACAGGAAGATGTTTGGGAAGAGGTAGAAATGCCAGATTTTTACAAAAATTTTGCCCAACAAGACATTATCACCATCAAAGGAAGAAAAGTCCTTAACCTTCAACAACAAGTGGATCCAAGATCCCAAGTGGACAAAGAAAGGTGGATCAAGCTGCAAAATGAAAGCAGAGTGTTGGGAGAACTGCAAGATTTCTTCACCAGCGGAAGAACACCTGAAAGAATTCGCAGAAGAAATGCTGATCCAGAATTGTCAAAACTTTGGAGACACAGAAAACATCTCTTCCTACAGAAGGGCCTACTATTAAGAAGAACTTTAGACCCAATTACCTGGGATCGTCTATACCAAATCTTAATACCACGCCGAGATGCAAGAATCATTCTTGAAATGTACCATGACCAATCGGGACACTTTGGCGTGCAGAAGACAGAAGCCACCATCCGTAGGAGATTCTACTGGATTGGGATGAGAGGAGACATTGAAAAGTGGTGTCGAGAATGTTCCACCTGTGCTGTTGGAAGAAATGAAAAACACGACCAAAAAGCACCCTTACATCCCATTGTAAGCCAAACACCGCTAGAAATAGTTGCAATTGACCATGTGAAGCTGGAACCAAGTCGCTCAGGTTACACATACGCCATGACCATCATTGATCATTATACCAAATTTGTTGTAGCCGTACCTGTCAAGGACTTGACCGCTAAGACAACTGCAGATGCCTTCTGGAAACATTTCCTATTGCCATATGGATGCCCAGAAAAAATCCTTACAGATCAGGGATCTGCCTTTGAGTCGCAACTCTTCAAAGAACTGTGTACACTTCACAATTGCCAGAAAATCAGGACCACAGCCTACCACCCCCAAGGGAATGGACTTTGCGAGAAAATGAACCAAACTTTAATTGAGATGTTAAGAGCAGTACCACCTGCTACAAGAAGTGATTGGCCTACTCTATTGCCTCAATTGATGTACACCTACAATAACACCATTCACTGTTCTACTGGATATACACCTTACTATCTCATGTTTGGCCGACAAGGTAAACTACCTGCTGACCATACTTTGGGCGTACAAGTGCCTGATGCAATCAACCCTCTACCAAAGACTGATTGGGTGAGTGAGCACCAACGACGTCTAATTGATGCACAAGAAATTGTTCAACATCGCATGGAACATGCTCATGAAAAGCAACAAAAAGATTATAACCAATCTGCCAAAGCAGAACCTCTCAAAATTGGTGACCATGTATGGTTAAAAAACGACCATCGCACCAGCAAGTTAGATAGCAAATGGGAGAGAGAACCTTACACCATTATAGCTATTCTCAATCCAGAGACTCATACTTATGAGATCACCAAAGAAAACAAATCACGTGTAGTACATCGCAATCGCCTTAAGTTATGTCTCAAGGAAAGTACTCAAGAAGAAACTCTTCAAGAAGAAGCTGTCCAAGAGGAAACACAATCCATACAACCAGAGCCTACAAAATCATCTGATTCAGAGAATACACTACAGTCTTTTGGAAAAGCATTATTAGACTCTGATCCTTTACAGTGGTTCCTTACACCGTGGCTCAATATCTTAGTGCCTGCCAAGACCAATACAACCGCACTTCAACCAGAGGAGCTATCTCAAGAAGTGTCTACTACAGCTCAAGAGAGACCAAGTTCCCTTGAAACAAGGCCTGTAGAAACTCAGCCGCTACGAAGATCTGACAGGACTACAAGAGGACAACCACCTGTCCGTTTTAAGGATTTCCTACACCAGCAGCCGAGAAGACAACTACCAGCCCTGCCATCTCATTGTTAAATGCATCCTTACATCTTCTGAAGTTCCAGAGTGAGAAGAAGACTTACTTGTGATATCATGTTTATTTCCTTTAAAGGACTTTTTAAAAGGACTACTTACCTACTGTTTTGCAACGTTCAAGCCTGCACCCGGAGATAGACTTTCACGTACCTGAGCCTCTGTGATATTCGTCTGTTGACATTTTTTCCTGTGCCCAGGGAACGGACTCATACCCTGTGAGCCTCCTGAGATGTTATTTTTGTTTTGTTTTTCCTTTTTCCATCTCATCGTGGACTATTCTGGTTTTGCCATACATCACCAGTCTTCAGAGGAAAAAACTACACCCCTTTTTGACAGATTTCGTTGTTGCCTGAGATATGTTTGCCTAACCCATTTTACTTGCAGATACAAGAAGTACAAGAATGGGGTTATGTTGTTATTTCCTATGCATGCATGCTTTTCCCTTTCTCTTATATCTTACAGGAAGACACAACATCGAGTCAAAAATGTGTCGAGGTCGACACACGTTTTACCATGGGGGTATGCAGCATCCCACTCATGACACGTGGGAACTGCAAATGTATTATTTCTTTGTCATCGCTGTATTGCATGTCATTTTGCATTTGACATTTGTTAATCCCTGTTCATAGGCTGGTCAAGTGTGCTTCATACTTCCCACCACAAGATGGGGATAGCACCACTTTGGGATATCTATCCCAGCTCAGGTTTATCTGTGGTCAGTGTTCAGTTCAGGAAGTGAGTGTACAGAGAGAAGCTCCATGTAGAAGGTTAGTGAAGGTCAGTCCAGAGAAGGGACAAATTGGAACTGCTCAAATCAAAGGGTAAAAGCCACCAAATGGCAGCAAGACCTTTGAGAATAAAGGTGAAGGATTTCCTTAGCCACTGGCAATCTCACCAAATTTCACTGGATTCTAAAGGGATCAGGAACAAGTAAGCATTATACTGAACCACAGCCTGAGACAAGACCTACCAAAACCTATTAACAGTGGATCAGCAGAATTCCTCTATTTACCCAGAGACTGTATTCTATCTGGATGTTTGTGCTGCAATCAAAACCAGTCACAGTAAAAGTTGTGAGTTGTATCCTACCACTGTCTACCTCATTCTTCACTATTGCTATTACAACTGGTTGTACCACCATTAACGGTACTGGCGTCACGACAAATACCATCAAGGGACCCAGCCACCACAAGCACTCTAAACACCCCTGTCATCACGGGCACCTCAACCACCATCTTGGCTGGCATTTCCCTATCACAGAGCGTGCCCCGGAGGATTTCGTGCTGTCTTCCTCTTCACTGTGCGACCAGCCCAGGGAGGCTTTCTGCTAACCGTGAGTAAACCGATGAACTGTATTATTGCTGTCTCTCATCGGCCCACCGTGCATCTCACGTGTCGCCCCTGCGGTTCTGGCTCGTCGCACCCGTATATAGCGATCCTTACACCCCGTATATAGCGATCCTTACACCCTGTACATAGGGATCCTTACACCCTGTACATAGCGATCCTTACACCCTGTACATAGCGATCCTTACACCCTGTACATAGCGATCCTTACACCCCGTATATAGCGATCCTTACACCCCGTATATAGCGATCCTTACACCCCGTACATAGCGATCCTTACATCCCGTATATAGCGATCCTTACATCCTGTACATAGCGATCCTTACACCCTGTACATAGCGATCCTTACACCCTGTACATAGCGATCCTTACACCCTGTAAATAGCGTTCTTTACACCCCGTACATAGCAATCCTTACACCCTGTACATAGCGATTCTTACACCCTGTACATAGCGATCCTTACACCCCGTACATAGCGATCCTTACACCCTGTACATAGCGATTCTTACACCCTGTACATAGCGATCCTTACACCCCGTACATAACGATCCTTACACCCTGTACATAGCGATTCTTACACCCTGTATATAGCGATCCTTACACCCCGTACATAACGATCCTTACACCCCGTACATAGCGATCCTTACACCCTGTACATAGCGATCCTTACACCCTGTACATAGCGATCCTTACACCCTGTACATAGCGATCCTTACACCCTGTACATAGCGATCATTACACCCCGTACATAGCGATCCTTACACCCCGTACATAGCGATCCTTACACCCTGTACATAGCGATTCTTACACCCTGTACATAGCGATCCTTACATCCTGTACATAGCGATCCTTACACCCCGTACATAGCGATCCTTACACCCCGTACATAGCGATCCTTACACCCCGTACATAGCGATCCTTACACCCCGTACATAGCATTCCTTACACCCTGTACATAGCGATCCTTACACCTTGTACATAGCAATCCTTACACCCTGTACATAGCGATCCTGACAGTAATCGGATAACACACAGACCGGCAGTAGAAGAGGCAGAGCCGTTGCTTCCTGTATAGCGCCGCCTCCTGACACAGGTGGAGTAATACTAAATGTATGGGGTTGAGTCAGGGGCGGAGCCAATGGGGAGGCAGCAAAGTTAGGTTTCACCTAGGATGTCAGAAATCCTTGCACCAGCCCCTATACAGAGGACTCAGCTCAGAGCAGAGGGGGAGGTGCAGGGAAGGGGCGTGTCACCATGTTTTTAGATTATGGGTTCACATTACAGCAGAGATAATGGGGGAGGGGTCAGCTCAGCACTTCTCTAAACAGTGGAGTCAGTTTGATGCAATGGGAGTGGGGGAGGGGAATGAAAGAAAGCATTTCCCCTCTACATATAGGAATCAGATGACAGCAGAGGGGTGGGGGAGGGGTGTGCCAACATTTCTCTATAGAGAGGAGTCAGCTCACAGCAGAGGGGGCACTGCAGGGGGAGGGGCATGTCAGCTGTTTTCTGCTCAGTCTAGCTAGACCAATCACAATTTGAGCGGTTATACTAGACATCCTGTTTGCCAATCCCTCCCCAAAATAAAAATGTCTTCCTCTCTCTCTATCTCACTCCTTCTCACAACCCCCAAAAGAGAAAGGAAGTGATGTCAGAGGTAATAACCTGCAAAACACATGGAAATTCCGTCTGCATGAAATCACAAGTCAGTGTACATATGTTGTCAGAAGTATTGGGACGCATGCCTTTACTCACACATGAACTTTAATGGCATCCCAGTCTTAGTTCGTCGGGTTTAACCACTTGCCGACCGCCGCACGACTATTTGCGGCGGCGGTCAGTCCCGTACAGGCAAAGTGACGTAGGACTATGTCGCTAACCTGTGAGCCTCTAGGGGGCGAGTGCGCGCCGCCGGAGGCGCGCCCCTGCTCGTTCCCTGACATGTCCGCGCGTGTGACCGGCGGACCCGATGTCCGCCGGTCACTCGCGATCTCCCCGTGGATAGGGAGAAAGGCAGGCGGCTAATGTAAACAAAAGAAAAAGAGAGAGAGCGCTCTAAGTGCAGACAGTCTTTATTAATAACAAGGCATAGGTAATATAAACTCACTAAGCAGAGTGTTGTGCGACTGACAGTGTTGGGCAGCAGAGTGTTGTGCGACTGACAGTGTTGGGCAGCAGAGTGTTGTGCGACTGACAGTGTTGGGCAGCAGAGTGTTGTGCGACTGACAGTGTTGGGCAGCAGAGTGTTGTGTGACTGACAGTGTTGGGCAGCAGAGTGTTGTGCGACTGACCGGGCTGTGCGACAGAGTGTTGTGCGACTGACCGGGCTGTGCGACTGAGTGTTGGGCAACTGAGAGTGTTGTGCGACTGACCAGGCTGTGAGTGAAGCGGAGTACCAGAGGGTGAGAAGGTAGAGTTAGGAAGCCAGGAAATAGCCACATAGGATAGACTTAAATCACTGAATCCCCATTAGATTAGATTAGTAGGTACAATGCCCGGCGGGTGTGGAGATGCGACTCGGTGTACATCTTGTGATATGTATGCGTTCCTCGGTCATGCGATCGAGGGCGAATACAAATGCGCAAAATGTAAGCACGTTGCTTCCCTAGAAGCTCAGGTCCTGAATCTAGGGAAGCAGCTGGCAACACTGAGACGAATGTCCATATCGGAGGAGAGCCAGGATCGTACCAGTCAGGTGCAGGCAGGGGTCTGCACAGAGGTGGGCGGAGTATCGGAGGTGCAGGCATCAGAGCAGAGTAGAGGGGTGACAGTTAGGAGGGGTAGAAGGGAACAAGGCAAGGAGGCTGATCCTGGGCTGGAGCACCCCAATATATACGCCCCGTTGTGTGATGTTGGGGAAACCAGTCAGGGACCAGCATTGCTGGAGCAGAGCGACGCCCCTAGCTGCCAGGGGAAGAACTCCTCCAGTGAGGCCGGGAGAAAGGGAAAGGAAAGACAGGTGCTTGTGGTAGGGGACTCAATGTAATGTTCCGGTACCTTTGGTACCCTAAATTACTCTTTTCAAAAGTGTATGCGCCCCACCATTCTCTTTTGGAAAGGTGCGCATACACCTTTAAGACTGAAGCTGTCATCACTCAGCGCCGGACTAGATGGCTATTTAAAGCGCCGGTTCTCACTCACATGTGTTCGTTCAAACACCCTTACCTGGATGCTAACTTGGCTTGAAGCTTTCGTGCTTGCAAGCATACTTCGCTGACGGAACCTCGCTGCGCTGATCCCTGCATCCCGCTTCCGGATCATCCGCTCCTCCTGAACCAACCTTCGGCTGTATTGCTATTAGTGCTAAGTACCCCGCAGGGGAACCCTCTATAAACCTTTACTAAGCTTACACTATCTAGCTCTGCATAGCAAAGACTATTTATCACATCTGCATATCTAGATTGCTAGCTCTTAAGACTACTGCTACTTATTCCTGCACTGGGTTGATCACTCTTGTATGTCCACCTGCTACTCTGTCATCTGCTACCATACATGATTGCTAAACCTACCTGCATCCATCTGCTACTGTCTTACCTTCAAGTGTCTGTCACCTACCACCTCCACAACCTGTCTCTTAAATCTTCATCACTGTGTTACTACATACATAAAGTCACTCTAGGAACCAGCTTGTTAAGTGTGTGTATTTACTAGCTGAATTTAAGACCTTCCACACATGATGAGTCATTGAGGTTGGGAATGGTATCTCAGCATCTCTCTTACATGACTACTGAAGTGGAATATTTCTGCATCTGAAAATCCACACCATACATGAAACGCAGGAGCGTTACACTCAATTATTAGAAGGACAGACAGTGTAATCTGTGACAAAGACCGTGTGTGCCGAACAGTCTGTTGTTTGCCGGGCGCTCGGGTTCGGCACATTGCGGATCGGGTGGACAGATTATTGGGTGGGGCTGGGGAAGACCCAGCTGTCATGGTACACGTGGGTACCAATGACATAGGCAGAGGAAGATGGAGAGTCCTAAACGATTTCAGGGACTTAGGCGCTAAGTTGAGGAGAAGGACCTCCAAGGTAGTATTTTCCGAAATACTACCTGTACCTCGAGCCACACCAGAGAGGCAGCGAGAGATTAGGGAAGTTAACAAGTGGCTGAGGAGCTAGTGTAGTAAGGAGGGTTTCGGGTTCCTGGAGAACTGGGCCGACTTCTCAGTCGGCCACCGGCTCTATGGTAGGGACGGATTGCACCTAAATGGGGTGGGTGCAGCCGTACTGGGTGCGAGGATGGCCACAAAGTTAGAGGGGCTTTTAAACTAGAGAATGGGGGGGAGGGTACAGATGTAGAATTAGCCATTGGAAAGCAAGATTCAGAGGGCAGAAATGGGGGCATTAGCGGTAGGGTGTTTGGAGCTCCTATACCCAGGGTGGGTATGGGGAAAAATCACAAGAGCAGCCTAAAAACATCAAATGAGGATAGTTGTAACCGGTCAAAATTACGAGGTTTGTATACCAATGCCAGAAGCCTGGCCAACAAGATGGGAGAGCTGGAGCTGCTGATGTTTGAGGAGGACTTAGATTTTGTGGGGATAACTGAGACTTGGTTTGACAGCTCTCATGACTGGATGGCAACCATTCAGGGGTATTCCCTTTATCGCAGAGATAGAGAAGGTAAAAAAGGGGGAGGGGTATGTTTGTATATTAAGAACAGTATACAGGTTAATATGAGGGATGATATTAATAATGGAGCTAAGGACGAGGCAGAATCCCTATGGGTAGAGCTTCAAAGGGAAGGCACGGTGGGGAAGGTAATATTGGGCGTATGCTATAGGCCCCCCCACCAGAGGGAGGAGGGGGAGGTGGACCTCATTTTACAGATAGGATTGGCAGCAAGGATGGGAAATGTCATTATAATGGGGGACTTTAATTATCCTGATATAGACTGGGCAGATGGAACCGCACACTCAGCCAAGGCTCGGCAGTTCCTAAATGTTTTGCAGGACAATTTCATGGGTCAGATGGTGAATGCACCGACAAGAAACAATGCGGTACTTGACCTACTGATTACTAACAATACAGACCTGCTCACGGATATAGAAATACACGAGAACTTAGGAAACAGTGACCATAGGTCAATAAGTTTCAGTATTAATTACAGTAATAGGAAGCACAAGGGTAATATTAAGACGCTGAATTTCAAAAGAGCCAATTTCCCAAAACTGCGCTCGCTGCTAGAAAATATCAATTGGGATAGAACCCTGGGAACAAAGAACATGGAGGAAAAATGGGAGTGCTACAAGAGCATACTTAACAAGGGGATTGGCCAGTGCATTCCAAAGGGAAATAAATTTAAAAGAGCAAAGCTAAACCCTGGGTGGCTAACCTCCAACATAAAAATGCATATTAGTGCTAAAGAAAAGGCCTTCAAAAAATACAAGGCTGAGGGGTCATTGGCAGCATTTAAGCATTACAAAGTGTGTAATAAGAAATGTAAAGATGAAATCAGGGCGGCTAAAATAGAACACGAGAGACATATAGCGGAGGAGAGTAAAAAGAACCCCAAGAAGTTTTTTAAGTATATACACAGTAAGAAAGCGAGGCCAGAACACATTGGCCCCATAAAAGATGACAAAGGAAATATGGCCACTGAGGACAAAGAAAAGGCGGAAGTGTTAAATAATTTCTTCTCTTCAGTCTTCACAAAAGAATCGGGGGGCTACACAAACCTAGCTTGTAAGGCCGAACTAAACAACACACCTCAGGAAATACCGCCAGGGCTAACAGAAGATAGACTTAAAACTAAACTAGAGAAACTTAACATAAATAAATCACCGGGACCGGATGGCTTGCACCCGAGGGTTCTGAAAGAGCTCAGCCAGGTGATTGCCAGACCATTATTCTTGATCTTTAAGGATAGTTTACAGACGGGTATGGTGCCAGCTGATTGGAAAAAAGCCAACGTGGTACCAATATTTAAAAAGGGGCCGAGATGTATCCCGGGTAACTATAGGCCGGTCAGCCTAACATCTGTAGTCTGCAAGATTTTGGAGGGGTTATTAAGGGACCACATACAAGACTTTAGTAACGAAAACTGTATTATTAGTAGTAATCAGCATGGATTCATGAAAAATCGTTCTTGCCAAACCAATCTATTAACCTTCTATGATGAAGTGAGCTGCCACCTAGATAAAGGGAAGCCTGTGGATGTGGTGTATCTGGACTTTGCAAAGGCCTTTGACACCGTTCCCCACAAACGCTTACTGTACAAACTAAGGAAGGTAGGTATGGACCATAGGGTGAGTACCTGGATAGAGAACTGGCTCCAGGGGAGAGTCCAGAGGGTGGTGATTAATGGGGAGTACTCGGATTGGGCAGATGTGGAAAGTGGGGTCCCCCAGGGTTCTGTCCTGGGACCAATCCTGTTTAATTTATTCATAAATGATCTAGAGGAGGGGATATCTAGTACAATCTCAGTATTTGTGGATGATACTAAACTAAGCATGCCAATATCTTCTATGCAGGATGTAGAAACCTTACAAGCGGACCTGAACAAAATAACGGGGTGGGCAACTACATGGCAGATGAGGTTTAATGTTGAAAAATGTAAAGTAATGCACTTGGGGGCCAGAAACCAGAAAGCAAGCTACTCACTAGGGGGGGAACCTCTGGGTGAGTCTAGGATGGAAAAGGACTTGGGGGTACTGGTAGACAACAGGCTTGGCAGTGGCATGCAATACTGAAATTTTACGCAGCTTTAATTTCTGACTGCCTATCTCAATTCATGAAGTGCTAAAATGGCAGGGCAGTACAAGACCCCCCCAAATTACCACTTTTTGGAAAGTAGACATCCTAAGGAATGTTCTGAGAGGCATGTTGAGCTCATTGAATATTTAATTTTTTTTGTCACAGGTGTTTGAATAATGACTAAAAAAAAAAAAATTTTTTTTTTTAACACATAGTTGTCACTAAAAGATAAATTTCTCACACATGCCATGGGTATATGTGTAATTACACCCCAAAATATATTCTGCTGCTTCTCCTGAGTACAGGGATACAACATATGTGAGACTTTTTGGGAGCCTAGCTGTGTACGGGACCCCGAAAATCAATCTCCATCTTTAGGTTTTCTAATGGCGTAAATTTTTGATTTTACTCCTCACTACCCATCACAGTTTCGGAGGCCCTGAAATTTCAAGATAGCACAAAACCCCCCAAATGACCCCATTTTGCAAAGTAGACACCCCAAGCTATTTGCTGAGAGGCATGGTGAGTCCATGGAATATTTTATATTTTGCCACAAGTTCCGGGAAATATATTATTATTATTTTTTTTTTTGTTTTTTTACACAAAGTTGTCACTAAATGATATATTGCTCACACATGCCATGGGTATATGTGAAATGACACCCCAAAATACATTCTGCTGCTTCTCCTGAGTACAGGGATACCACATGTGTGAGACTTTTTGCAGTCTAGCCGAGTACAGGTCCTCGAAAGCCAACCCCCACTTTCAGGCTTTCCAAGGGCGTAAATTGTTGATTTCACTCCTGACTACCTATCACAGTTTCGGAGGCCATGAAATGCCAAGACAGCACAACCCCCCCCCCCCCCAAATGACCCCTTTTCGGAAAGTAGACACCCTAAGCTATTTGCAGAGAGGCATGTTGAGTGTTTTGCAGATCTCACTTTTTGTCACAAAGTTTTGGAAATTGAAAAAAGAGGAAAAAAAATGCATTTTCCTGTTTTTTCTTCATTTTCCAAAAAAAATGAGAGATGCAAAATACTCACCATGCCTCTCAGCAAATAGATTGGAGTGTCTACTTTGCAAAATGGGGTCATTTGGGGGGGTTTTGTGCCATCTTGGCGTTTCATGGCCTTCAAAAGTGTGATAGGTAGTAAGGAGTGAGATCAACAATTTACGCCCTTAGAAAGCCTGAAGGTGGGGAGTGGATTTCCGGGTCCTGTACGCTGCTAGACTGCAAAAAAGTCTCACACATGGGGTATCCTTGTACTCAGGAGAAGCAGCAGAATGTATTTTGGGGTGTCATTTCACATATACCCATGGCATGTGTGAGCATTATATCATTTACTGACAACTTTGTGTAAAAAAAAAAAAAATAATAATAATTTTCCTGAAACTTGTGGCAAAATATAAAATATTCCATGGACTCATCATGCCTCTCATCTAATAGCTTGGAGTGTCTACTTTGCAAAATGGGGTCATTTGGGGGGGTTTTGTGCCATCTTGGCGTTTCATGGCCTTCAAAAGTGTGATAGGTAGTAAGGAGTGAGATCAACAATTTACGCCCTTAGAAAGCCTGAAGGTGGGGAGTGGATTTCCGGGTCCTGTACGCGGCTAGACTGCAAAAAATTCTCACACATGGGGTATCCTTGTACTCAGGAGAAGCAGCAGAATGTATTTTGGGGTGTCATTTCACATATACCCATGGCATGTGTGAGCATTATATCATTTACTGACAACTTTGTGTAAAAAAAAAAAAAAAAAAATAATAATTTTCCTGAAACTTGTGGCAAAATATAAAATATTCCATGGACTCATCATGCCTCTCATCTAATAGCTTGGAGTGTCTACTTTGCAAAATGGGGTCATTTGGGGGGGTTTTGTGCCATTTTGGCATTTCATGGCCTTCAAAAGTGTGATAGGTAGTTAGGAGTGAGATCAACAATTTACGCCCTTAGAAAGCCAGAAGGTGCGGATTGGTTTTCCGGGTCCTGTACGCGGCTAGACTGACAAAAAGTCTCACACATGGGGCATCCCTGTACTCAGGAGAAGCAGCAGAATGTATTTTGGGGTGTCATTTCACATATACCCATGGCATGCGTGAGCAATATATTATTTAGTGACAACTTTGTGTAAAAAAAAAAAACAAAAAAACAAAAAAACAAATTGTCATTTTCCTGAAACTTAGGGCAAAATATAAAATACTCCATGGACTCAATATGCCTCTCAGCAAATAGCTTTGGGTGTCTACTTTCCAAAAAGGGGTAATTTGGGGGGTGTTTGAACAGTTCTGGCATTTTATGCTCAATTTTAGCAACACATCACCCACTCTTCTAACCACTTGAAAACCAAGCCTTTTCTGTGAGTTTTTGTTTACATGAAAAAATATTTTCTTTTCACAAGAAAATTACTTTGAACCCCCAAACATTATATATTTTTTTAAAGCAGAGGCCCTACAGAACAAAATGGTGGATGTTGCAATTTTTTTTGTTACACGGTATTTGCGCACACATTTTCCAAACGCAATTTTTGCATAAAAAAAACACTTTTTTTATATTTAATGCAGAAATACACTATATAATTCCAGATTGTTTGGTAAAATTTAAAAGATGATCTTATGCCGAGTTCATAGACACCTAACATGACATGCTTTAAAAATTGCGCACGCCCGTGCCACGGCAACAAACTATGTACGGTTTTAAAAGCCTTTAAAAGTCTTTACAGGTTACCACTTTGGACTTACAGAGGAGGTCTACCACAAGAATTACTGCCCTCGACCTGGCGTTCACGGCGATACCTCACATGCATGCTGAAATTGCGGTTTACATATGACACTAAACCAACGCTTGTGCGCGCATTTGCGCGCAAGCACGGGGGGACAGGGGGGCTTGATTTTTTTTTTTTTTATTTTTTTTTTTAATTTGCTTTCTTATGTTATTTTGACACCTTTTCTTTCATTTTTTTTTCTTTAATCATTTTTATTGTTATCACGGTGAATTTAAATTTCCTCTATGATAGCAATCTGTAGTGACAGGTACTCTTTTTAAAAAAAATTGGGGTCTTTTAGACTCTAGATCTTTCCTCTGACCTTAACGCATCTGACCATACCAAAATTGGTGTGATAAAATACTTTCCCAATTTCCCAATGGCGCTGTTTATTTCTGGCGAAACAGAAGTCATGAAATGCTCGTAGCCTCCGGCATCTTAGGCCATAGAGATGATTGGAGCCATTCTCATCTACAATCAGCTCTATGGTTAGATAATTGAACCACCGGTTGCACTCTCGGGTTAACCGGTGGGACAGGAGAGCCCGAGAAAAACCGTGGAAGGCAGCGGAAGGCGGCAGGAGGGGGGGGAGTCCCCTCCCACTGCATGTAAAAGCAGTCTAGTGGCCAATTATCCGCTAGGATTGCTTTTACATGTAAGCCGACCGCTTGCTGTAAAAAACGATACCAAGATGATGCCTAAATCTGCAGGCATCATCCTGGTATAACCACTCAAAGTCCAGCAACGTACCAGTACATTGCTGGTCTTTGTTTGGCATATAGGTTTTTTTTTTTTTTCATGCAGCCTGTGGGCTGAACGAAAAAAAAGAGAACCTATCAGAAATTAGCACAGGAATAATGCGTAGTATTACTCATCATTAACCGCCCAAACAACCACCCACTGAATTTAATGATGGGTATACACGACACTATCCACGTATACCAAAATAGGATTTTAACTGCAGTGCTGAAATCAGAAAATCACCACAGCTGCTATCAGCAAAGGTATCCATATATGCTGAGCGCAAACGCTGTTTGTGTCAGAATATATAAAATCAATGCGTGGTAGCCGACGAGTACCTGCAAGAGAAACAGGTCACAAAAGAATGAAAAAAAAAAGTACATTAAAAAAAGTACATTAGGAAGAGTAGGACATATAAAATGACTGACACAACAAAAATTTTTGGATTCTCATCATTAACCGCCCAAACAACCACCCACTGAATTTAATGATGGGTATACACGGCACTATACACGTATACCAAAATAAGATTTTAACTGCAGTGCTGAAATCAGAAAATCACCACAGCTGCTATCAGCAAAGGTATCCATATATGCTGAGCGCAAACACTGTTTGTGTCAGAATATATAAAATCAATGCGTGGTAGCCGACGAGTACCTGCAAGAGAAACAGGTCACAAAAGAATGAAAAACATACAAAGGACATTAAAAGTACATAGGAAGTGCAGAAGAACATAAAAAATGACTGAGACGACAATTATTTTTGGCTTTTATGTTTTTTTTTTTTTTCTTCAAACGTCGAGTTCCAGGTTCCAGGTTCGGGTCTCTCAAAATGACGATAGCCATCGAACATCTTTTGAGACCCTGTGTAAATGTGCCCTAAACTGTGCCGTGCTGTACCCTACGCTAATAATCCACTAGTGTGTGGTAGCGACGGAAACAGTCACCGTTGCAAAGACCAGGTTGGTCAGGACAGTCGGGACAATAATTCCGGGTGTCGCGCCTAAATCCGCGCTTGCTGCAGACACGGCATCTTTTTTGGGGGTATCGTTTGGTAGGGGTACTCGGGAGGTATTGCGGAAAATGCCTCTCATGCAGCCGGCTCACTGCATCTGGTTGGGGAAGTTGGGCAGGAGCACCAGCTGGATACAGGAGGGCTCTGATTATCTCTTCTTGGAATTGAAAGAAGGAAAATGTTCCAGCAGACGCTTTGTATAAGACAAAAGCGTTGTAAACAGCCAATTGAAATAGGTATACAGACACTTTTTTGTACCAGCGTCTGGCCTTACGGGCAATTAAGTACGGTCCCATCATCTGGTCGTTGAAGTCCACCCCTCCCATTTTACGGTTATAGTCATGGACACAGAGGGGTTTCTCAACAACAACACCGGTGACCGTAGTAATTTGGACTGCCGTGTCTGGGTGAATGGAGGACAGCACGTAAACGTTTCGTTTGTCCCTCCACTTCACTGCAAGCAATTCATCGCACCTCAAGCAGGCTCTCTCCCCCGAGCTCAGTGGGGCATTCACTAGCCGTTGGGGGAAGCCCCGGCGATTAGATCGCACGGTGCCACAAGCGCCACTTTGCAATTGATAGAGGTGTCTAAAAAGTGGAATAGAAATTGTCCACGTACAAGTGGTACCCCTTTCCGAATAAGGGTGACACCAAGTCCCAAACTATCTTGCCGCTGCTCCCTATGTAGCCTGGGCAATCGGGGGGCTCCACAGTGCTATCTTTTCCCTCGTAGACACGGAAATTAACTGTATAGCCTGTGGCCCTGTCACAGAGCTTATACAACTTGACCCCGTATCTGGCACGCTTGCTGGGGAGGTACTGTTTGATAGCAAGGCGACCAGTAAACTTAATCAGGGACTCGTCAACGCAGACATTTTGTTGGGGGGTAAACAAGGCTGCGAACCGCTGATTGAAGTGGTCTACGAGGGGCCGAATTTTGTGGAGCCGATCATATTCAGGGTCTCCCCGAGGACGACAGAGTTCATTGTCGTTAAAATGCATGAACCGAAATATTTGTTCGTATCGAGCCCTGGACATAGCAGCAGAGAACACGTGCATTTGATGAATTGGGTCAGTGGACCAATATAACCGCAATTCATTCTTTCTTGTAATGCCCGTGTTGAAGGAAAGGCCCAGATAGGTTTTAAACTCCTGAATCGTAATAGGATTCCAGGCAAATGGTCTGGCAAGGGGTGAATTTGGGTTGGCGGCGATGAATTGTTGAGCGTACAAATTTGATTGGTCCACAATAGATCTGAAAAGATCTTCAGTGAAAAGCAGCTCAAAAAAGTTTATGGGATTAAAACCAGCTGTTTCCACTTGGATTCCGGGTTGGGCGGTGAATGGGGGAAGTACTGGCGCTGTGGAATCTGTGGGCTGCCAATTAGGAAATGCCAGCGCTTCAGGGAGGACACTATGGGCTCTACGGGCCTGTCTTCGGATACGCGGTGGCTGCGGGCCACTACTCGTGCTAGCCACCGCACCAGCTTCAACTGCACTCAGGTGACTCGCCACGTCACCAGGTGATACTGCAGTGCTGGTTGAAGGTCCAGGGTGTACTAGGCCGCTCGTGCTTGCCAGTTCACGAGAAGTGTGAGCGGCACTAGTACTGGCACTCTGCTGCATACGAGAAACCTCCAGTTCTTGCAAGTCAACAACTCCAGAATGGGGTCGGGTACGCCTGACCCTAGCAGGGACCCCTCTGTCGGAGCTATCTGTCAGGGAGCCGCTGCTGTCATCTGGTTCGTATACTGACCCTGATTCTGACAGTGAGGCTTCCCCATCGCTCTCACGTGCCGTGGTCAGCATTTCGTAGACCTCTTCACCACTGTACCAACGTTTTGTCATTTTAGTAACTAAATTTACCTGTACAGTAGTGCGACTACTAGGTAATAAAAGCACCTGGTTGTCGAGGACTATTTGGTCGCTACAAAGAAAAACTGCTAGTGCTAACAGAGATCAGGCCTGACTCTGCTAACGCAGCGGTTTTGTGTGATGTGTTTTTTGGAAGTGTCAGTAATCTATTGATTACTACACTTGCCTGGGTAAGGTGGGCTGGGCAGGGGGGCTAAACGCAGGTGCTAGCAGGAATCAGTGCTGATTGTGCAAACACTGCGTTTGGGGAACACTAAATTATGAGGACGCTAGTATAGTTCTGATCAGATCAGATATTGATCTGTTCAAACACTATACTAGTAACAGTGGTGTGTGTGTGTTAGTGTACTTGACTCAAACTGACGCTAAGTAACGGTGGTGTAGTGGGACCCTGACGCTAACTAGCTAGCCTAAGTTGTGTCACCCGTGACGCTAATACAGTGATCGGTAATCACTGTATATAGTGAACACTGTGACAGGGAAGTGAAGGGGTTAAACTGGGGGAGATCAAGGGGTTAAACCTTTATAGAGGATAGATGGCGGGTGACCTAAACCTATTCGGGCCTAGCGCAAGCGCAAATTAGGGTCACAAGTGACACTAAATACAGTGATCAGTAGTTATCTGATTTACTGTATATATTAGTGCACTGTGTTATAGAGAGTGAAGGGGTTAACTGGGGAAGATCAAGGGGTTAAACCTTTATAAGGGATAGATGGCCGGTGGCCTAAACCTATTTGGGCTTAGCGCAAGCGCAAATTAGGGTCACAAGTGACACTAAATACAGTGATCAGTAGTTATCTGATATACTGTATATATTAGTGCACTGTTTTATATGGAGTGAAGGGGTTAACTGGGGAAGATCAAGGGGTTAAAAGTTTTTTAGGGGATAGGTGGCGGGTGCCCTAACCCTATATGGGCTTAGCGCAAGCGCAAATTAGGATCACTAGTGACACTAAATACAGTGATCAGTATTTACCTATATACTGTATTTAGTGCACAGAGTAATAGTTAGTGAAGGGGTTAACTGTGGGTGATCAAGGGGTTAAAACTTTATTAGGGGATAGGTGGCGGGTACCCTAACCCTATTTGGGCCTAACGCAGGCGCAAACTACGCTCACAAGTGACACTTATACAGTGATCAGTAAAATATCTGTATACCACTGTATATAGTGTTCACTGTGAGGGGTTTGGGGGTGATCAGGGGGTGATCAGAGGTGATGAAGGGGTTAAATGTACCTATGTGAGGTGTGTCAGTGTAGTTTTGGTGGAACTCACGTTTTTGGTGTGTCTCTGTCTTCTCCTGGAACCGAAAGGACTCCAGGAGGGACAGTGACATCACTTCCCCTGTCTGTGTTTACATTACACAGACAGGGGACAGATTGTCATTGGTGGGGACCGATCGCCAGACACTGACCAAAAATCATTGGTCAGTATCTGGTGATTGATCGGTTCCCTACCGAATGCGATCGGTATCGGGAGCGCGCTCTGGAGCCGCGATCGCGCATGATGTAATACTACGTGGCTGGACGGTATCGTGCCACACTGCCGCAGTAGTATTACCGCGCGCGGTCGTAAAGTGGTTAAAATGCGTAAGGGGTTCTTCACTGTAAGAGCGGTAAGGATGTGGAATTCTCTTCCACAAGCAGTCGTATCAGCAGGGAGCATTGATAGTTTCAAAAAGCTATTAGATGGGCACCTTGGAGACCACAACATACAGGGGTACACAATGTACGGTTAAAAGCAAACACACACACATCATAGGTTGAACTGGATGGACTGATGTCTTTTTTCAACCTCACTAACTATGTAACTATGTAACTAGAAACCAAAGTCATCGAGCTGTGTCAAGTCCTGGACATCAGGAATTCCTCTGGGAGGTGCCATCCACTCGTGTGCAGCAGTTCAGAAGCTTGATCGCTGATCAGAGGAGAAAAGGAAGCTGGCTACCTCCTCCAGCAGTCGGCGGTCAGCGTCTAAGGCAGCGGCTGCGATGTGCGGTGGAAGCTGGAACGCGGCCCCATCACCAGGGAATGTATGGTTTGTGGAATATGCACGGTATGCACGACGCGTTTCTGAGCATACGCCGGGTCACGTACGGCCCTGCGCGCTCTTTCTTCAGGTGCTGTGGAGCCGTGTTTATTCCAGGCACATGTAAACAAAGCCGCCTGTCATTCTCCCTGATCTAGCTGCAGAGATCATACGATCCTGCTATGTAGGATCGTATGTCTCTGTGGTTACATCAAAAGCCACGCCCCTTTACAGTAAGAAGCACGCCCCTAGGGATACACTTAACCCCTTGATCACTAAGTTAACCCCTTCCCTGCCAGTGAAATTTTTACAGTAACAGTGCATATATATAGCACTGATTACTGTAGTAATGTCACTGGTACCCCCAAAAGTGTCAAAAATGTCAGTCAAGGGTCCGATCTGTCCACCGCAATGTCGCAGTCCCGCAAAAAAAAAAAAAAATCGCAGATC
Organism: Pelophylax lessonae; assembly: GCF_965119305.1. NCBI lineage: Eukaryota > Metazoa > Chordata > Amphibia > Anura > Ranidae > Pelophylax > Pelophylax lessonae. The sequence goes on from NW_028119782.1 coordinate 59,027, forward strand.
GCCGCCATTACTCGTTAAAAAAAACAATAAAAATTGCATAAATCTTTCCCGTAGTTAGTAAACGCAATAACTTTTGCGCAAACCAATCAAAATACGCTTATTGTGATTTTTCTTACCAAACATATGTAGCAGAAAACAAATTGGCCTAAAATGTTAAAAAATTAGATTTTTACATTTTTTTGGGGGGGGGGAATTTCATATAAAAAATGTGAAAAATTTTGTTATTTTTTCATAATTTACGCTCTTTTTTTGTTTATAGCACAAAAAGTAAAAATCGCACAGGTGATCAAATACCTCCAAAAGAAAGCTCTGTTTGTGGGGAAAAAAAGGACATCAATTTCATTTGGGTACAGCGTAGCACGACCGCGCAATTGTCTGTTATATTCATGCAGTGCCGAATCGCAAAATAGGGCCTGGTCAGGAAGGGGGTAAAATCTTCCGGGGATTAAGTGGTTAATATTGAGTTGGCCCACCCTTTGCAGCTATAACAGCTTCAACTCTTCAGGGAAGGCCTTCTGCAAGGTTTAGAAGTGTGTCTATGGGAATATTTAACCATTCTTCCAGTTCCGCATTTGTGAGGTCAGTGACTGATGTTGGAGAGAAGGCCTGGCTTGCAGGCTGTACACTAATTCATCCCAAAGGTTTTCTATCGGGTTGAGGTCAGGACTCAGTGCAGGCCAGTCAGGTCCCTCCTCCCCAAACTCTCTCATCCGTGTCTATAGACCTTGCTTTGTGTACTGGTGCGCAGTCATGTTGGAACAGGAAGGGGTCATCAACAAACTGTTCCCACAAAGTTGGGAGCATGAAATTGTCCAAAATGTCTCGGTATGCTGATGCCTTAAGAGTTCCCTTCATTGGAACTAAGGGGCCAATCCCAACCCCTGAAAAACATCCCCACACCATAATTCCCCCTCCACCAAATGATTTAGACCAGTACACAAAGCAAGGTCCATAAAGACATGGATGAGGGAGTTTGGGGTGAAGGAACTTGACTGACCTCAATCTGATAGAACACCTTTGAGATGAATTAGAACAGAGATTGCAAGCCAGGCCTTCTCTCCAACATCAGTGCCTGACCTTATAAACGCACTTCTGGAAGAATGGTCAAACATTCCCATAGACACTCCTAAACCTTGTGGACAGCCTTCCCAGAAGAGATGAAGGTGTTATAGCTGCAAAAGGGGGGGGGGGGGGGGGCAACTCAATATTGAACCCTACAGACCAAGCCTGGGATGCCATTAAAGTTCATGTGTGTGTAGAGGCAGGCGTCCCAATACTTTTGGTAATATAGTGTGTGTCATTGGAAGGCAATGCACATCCATTATTGCAGCATTTTTATGCATATTGATGTACAATCAGGCCCTTAGTGCCCCTATGGGGTAAAGAGTTAGAGAACGGCTGATCTGCACAGAACTCTAGCAAACAGTTATACAGTGGAGTCAGCTGGAAGCAATGAGAATGGGGGAGGGGATGAAAGAAAGTATTTCCCTTCTACATATAGAAATCAGCTGACAGGAGGGGGGTGGGGGATGGGTGTGCCAACATTTCTCTACACAGAGGACTCACAGCGGAGAGAATGGGGGAGGGGTCAGTTCAACACTTCTTCTTTAACCTGTTATGGACCGCCCACCATAGATATACTACAGCAGGCACCCCCTCCTGCGCGAACCGATGTAGCCCTACGTCGAGCGCCTGCTGCTAGGTAGCGGGGGCTCCGATTCCCTCCGCCCCCCCCCCCCCGCGATCGCTCACTGATGAGAGAGAAGGACGATTAGCTGTTGTAAACACAGCTACCGTTCTTCTCTCTGGAATAATCCCAGAGTACCTATGATTCTTCTATATAGGTTCACAGGTCTTGAAGCAATGGGAGTGGGGGAGGGGATGAAAGAAAACATTTCCCCTCTACATACAGGAATCAGCTAACAGGAGAGGAGTGGGGGAGGGGAGTGCAAACATTTCTCTACACATAGGACTCAGCTCAATGCAAAGGGGGAGGGGCTTGTCAGATATATTTATTTCAGAGCAGAGATAATGGGGGAAGGGTCAGGTCAGTACTTCTTCTCTAAAGAGTAGACTCATCTGCTTGAAGCAATGGGAGTGGGGGAGGGGATGAAAGGAAGCATTTCCCCTCTACATATAGGAATCAGCTGACAGGAGAGGGAGTGGGGGAGGGGTGTGCCAACATTCCTACATATAAAGAATCTCAAAGCAGATGCCAACATTTCATTACACATAGGACCCAGCTCAATGCAAAGGGGGAGGGGTGTGTCAGCATTTCTCTACACAGAGGATTCAAATAAAGCAGAGGGGGCAGTGCAGGTCAAGGGGGAGGGGTCAGGGGCTTTCCATTGAGGAGTCAGCTTACAGTAGAGAGAATGGGGGGAGGGGTCATGTCAGCGCTTCTTCCCTAAAAAGTGGAGTCCGCTTTAACCACTTAAGCCCCGGAAGATTTTACCCCCTTCCTGACCAGGGGGTTTTTTGCGATTTTTTTACTGCGTGACTTTAACGGACAATTGCGCGGTCGTGTGACGCTGTACCTAAATGAAATTGACGTCCTTTTTTTCCCACAAACAGAGCTTTCTTTTGGAGGTATTTGATCACCTGTGCGATTTTTACTTTTTGTGCTATAAACAAAAAAAGAGCGTCAATTTTGCAAAAATAACAATATTTTTCACATTATTTTATAACAAATCCCCCCCCCCCAAAAAATGTAAAAATCTAAATTTTTTAACATTTTCGGCCAATTTGTTTTATGCTACATATGTTTGGTAAAAAAAAAAAAATCGCAAAAAGCGTATTTTGATTGGTTTTGCGCAAAAGTTATCGCGTTTACTAACGAAGGGAAAGATTTCTGTCATTTTTGGAGTTTTTTTTTTTTTTAACGAGTAATGGCAGCGATCTGCGATTTTTTCTTGCGGGACTGCGACATTGCGGCGGATAGATCGGACCCTTGACTGACATTTTTGACACTTTTGGTTTTACCAGTGACATTTCTACAGTAATCAGTGCTATACATATGCACTGTTACTGTAAAAATTACACTGGCAGGGAAGGGGTTAACTGTATTGGAGAGGGAGGGGTTAAGTGTGTCCCTAGGGGCGTGCTTCTAACTGTGATTGGACATGGCTACTGGTATAAGAACAGAGATCAGCGGTCCTACATAGTAGAACCGTCTGATCTCCATTTTTACACAGGGGAGAATGACAGGCGGCTTTGTTTACATTAGCCGCCTGCCTTTCTCCCTTCCCGGCGAACGATCGCGAGTGACCGGCGGACATCGGGTCTGCCAGACACATGCACTGACTTTTTAGGGAACGAGCCGGGGCGGGCAATCGCCTCAGCGGGCGCTCGCCCGCTATTGGCTCACAAGCCGGTGACAGGCTAGTGACGTACCGGTACGTCACTTTGCCTGGCCGTGGCTGACCGCCGCAGTATATGTACTTGCGGCGGTCGGCAAGTGGTTAAGCAATGGGAGTGGGGGAGGGGTGTGCTAACATTTCTCCATACAGAGGAATCAGCTCATAGCAGAGGGGGAGGGGCAGGGCATGGTGGGGGAGGGGCATGTCAGCTGTTTTTTCCACAATATAGCAGGAGCAATCACAATGATTAGAGCTGTTATACTAGAAATCCTGTTTGTCTCTCCAAAAATAAATTTAAAAAAAACCTTCCTCTCTCGCTCTATCTCACTTCTTCTCACAACCCCAAAAGAAAGGAAGTGATGTCAGAGGTAATAACCTGCAAAACACATGGAAATTCAGTCTGCATAGAAACACAAGTCAATGAATGTCAATGGAAGGCAATGCACATCTATTGTTGCAGCATTTCTATGCATGTTGTTGTGCATACAGCCCCTTAGGGTCCTTCTGGGGTAAAGAGTTGGAGAAAGGCTGATCTACACAGTACACATATAGAGGACTCAGCTCAGTTACTCTTGCTGGGCACAGGAATGAACCCTGCTGTTGAAAATTCCATACAAATTTGAAATCGCATGTACTTGTCATACAGGTGCAGAAAAATTGGGCCTTGGGTGTTGGTGGTGTCTAATCCTAATCAAATCTTCTGGTCCTTTGGCAGGCTTTGCAGAATCAGGGAGCGCATGCAGCATAAGTTTGAGGAGGCATGAGATTCTGAGTCCTCTGGGTCACTAAGGATGACGTTGTCAGGAGCAACCTCTCCCCAGCCACAAACAACTCCTGGGGTTTCTGGGTAATGACAACCATCCCTTGAAGACTGCTGTATGCTATCCTCTACATCCATGCTGCCACAATCCTCCTCCTCCTCTACCTCATGTTGCTCCTGTGTGTTTTGTCACCCCAAAAGAATGACGTCTGCATAAAGGGGGCCTTGTGAGGAAAGTAATTCCTCCGCTTCTACCCGCTGTTCTGCCTCAAGTGCCCTGTCCATGATTCCATGAAGCGTGTGCTCCAGCAGGAAGACTAGAGGGATAGTGTCACTGATGCATGCATCGTCCCGACTCACCATCCTTGTGGCCTCCTCAGTGACAGGACAGTGCATGCATCCTTTATCAGCAGCGAAAAGGAGCCAAGCTCCCCAGAGCCTGTCCTTGTGCCATACTCACACAGGTACTCATTGATGACTCTCTCCTGCGTGTGCAGCCACTGCAGCATAGCCTATGTTGAGTTACACCTGGTGGGCATTAGGGATGATCGAACGGTTCGGGTCGACCATCGGTTCCACCCAAACATTGGGTGTTCGAAATTTGGCCGAGTTCCGAACTTTTTGCTGTAAAAGTTTGGAATTCGGTCACCAGAACCGCCCAAAATGCAGTGGGTCAGGAAGTGGGCTTTAAAAGCCCGTGGTTGGCCCAGAAACGTCAGTAAAAGCCAATGAAGGGGGCAGGAGTCTGCTAGGAACGTGATTGGAGTGACTACAGGGTTCAGAGGCCAATCAGGAGTGAAAAAGCCCCCCAGTATATAATATAGCCCCGCCTAACCTCTAGCACTGTAATACAGAGGCTTTTGAAGAGAGTGGAAGTGTTTCTCCTGCTGTATGGAGCTGTTCTTTTAGTGTGAGGAAAGGGATATGCAGTGTAGTTAGGGTACTATATACCACTATAGTTAGATTCAATAATCTAGTTTCTGTAGGGATACTTTTAAGTGTCAGGGTGACCGGAGTTTAGGGTGACCTAACTCTGCCATGCCTGGGTGACCGAACTCTGCCATGTCAGGGTGACCGTAATGTAGTTTAGCTGACTCTGCCTGCCATACCAGGGTGACTGAACTCTGCCATGTCAGGGTGACCGTAGTGTAGTTTAGCTGACTCTGCCATACCAGGGTGACTGAACTCTGCCATGTCAGGGTGAACGTAGTGTAGTTTAGCTGACTCTGCCTGCCATACCAGGGTGACCGAACTCTGCCTTACACCCTGTACATAGCGATCCTTACACCCTGTACATAGCGATCCTTACACCCTGTACATAACGATCCTTACCCCCTGTACATAGCGATCCTTACACCCTGTACGTAGCGATCCTTACACCCTGTACGTAGCGATCCTTACACCCTGTACGTAGGGATCCTTACACCCTGTACATAGCGATCCTTACACCCTGTACATAGCGATCCTTACACCCCGTACATAGCGATCCTTACACCCCGTACATAGCGATCCTTGCACCCCGTACATAGCGATCCTTGCACCCCGTACATAGCGATCCTTGCACCCCGTACATAGCGATCCTTGCACCCCGTACATAGCGATCCTTGCACCCCGTACATAGCGATCCTTGCACCCCGTACATAGCGATCCTTACACCCCGTACATAGCGATCCTTACACCCTGTACATAGCGATCCTTACACCCTGTCCATAGCGATCCTTGCACCCTGTACACAGCGATCCTTACACCCCGTACATAGGGATCCTTACACCCCGTACATAGCGATCCTTGCACCCCGTACATAGCGATCCTTGCACCCCGTACATAGCGATCCTTGCACCCTGTACATAGCGATCCTTGCACCCCGTACATAGGGATCCTTACACCCCGTACATAGCGATCATTACACCCTGTACATAGCGATCCTTACACCCCGTACATAGCGATCCTTACACCCCGTACATAGCGATCCTTACACCCCGTACATAGGGATCCTTACACCCTGTACATAGCGATCCTTACACCCCGTACATAGCGATCCTTACACCCCGTACATAGCGATCCTTGCACCCTGTACATAGCGATCCTTACACCCCATACATAGCGATCCTTGCACCCTGTACATAGCGATCCTTACACCCCGTACATAGCGATCCTTACACCCCGTACATAGCGATCCTTACACCCCGTACATAGCGATCCTTGCACCCTGTACATAGCGATCCTTACACCCTGTACATAGCGATCCTTACACCCTGTACATAGCGATCCTTACACCCCGTACATAGGGATCCTTACACCCTGTACATAGCGATCCTTACACCCCGTACATAGCGATCCTTACACCCCGTACATAGCGATCCTTGCACCCCGTACATAGCGATCCTTACACCCCGTACATAGCGATCCTTGCACCCTGTACATAGCATTCCTTACACCCTGTACATAGCGATCCTTAAACCCTGTACATAGCATTCATTACACCCTGTACATAGCATTCCTTACACCCTGTACATAGCGATCCTTACACCCCGTACATAGCGATCCTTACACCCCGTACATAGCGATCCTTGCACCCTGTACATAGCGATCCTTACACCCTATACATAGCATTCATTACACCCTGTACATAGCGATCCTTACACCCTGTACATAGCGATCCTTACACCTTGTACATAGGGATCCTTACACCCTGTACATAGCATTCATTACACCCTGTACATAGCAATCCTTACACCCTGTACGTAGGGATCCTGACAGTAACCGGATAACACACAGACCGGCAGTAGAAGAGGCAGAGCCGTTGCTTCCTGTATAGCACCGCCTCCTGACACAGGTGGAGTAATACTAAATGTATGGGGTTGAGTCAGGGGCGGAGCCAATGGGGGAGCAGCAAAGTTAGGTTTCACCTAGGATGTCAGAAATCCTTGCACCAGCCCCTATACAGAGGACTCAGCTCAGAGCAGAGGGGGAGGTGCAGGGAAGGGGCGTGTCACCATGTTTTTACATTATGGGTTCACAATACAGCAGAGATAATGGGGGAGGGGTCAGCTCAGCACTTCTCTAAACAGTGGAGTCAGTTTGATGCAATGGGAGTGGGGGAGGGGAATGAAAGAAAGCATTTTACCTCTACATATAGGAATCAGATGACAACAGAGGGGTGGGGGAGGGGTGTGCCAACATTTCTCTATAGAGAGGAGTCAGCTCACAGCAGAGGGGGTGGTGCAGGGGGAGGGGCGTGTCAGCTGTTTTCTGCTCAGTCTAGCTAGACCAATCACAATTAGAGCTGTTATACTAGACATCGTGTTTGCCAATCCCTCCCCAAAATAAAAATATCTTCCTCTCTCTCTATCTCACTCCTTCTCACAACCCCCAAATGAGAAAGGATGTGATGTCAGAGGTAATAACCTGCAAAACACATGGAAATTCCGTCTGCATGAAATCACAAGTCAGTGTACATTATGTTGTCAGAAGTATTGGGACGCCTGCCTTTACTCACACATGAACTTTAACCACTTGCCGAACGCTCACATTGACTGTACTGCGGCAAAGTGGCTTGTTATCGTCCAGCGACGTAGACCTACGTCGCTGGACTCCTCCCCTTATGGGCGGCACGCCGCCAAAGGCTCGATCCCGCTGTATTCAGTCACAGCGGGAGTCGGACCAGGGGAGGAGAGGCGGTGATCACCGCCGCTCTTCCCCGATCGTCGGGGATCGAGTCTGGAGTTCAGCTCGCTTCTGTAAACAAAGTGGGCGGACCTCCTAAGTGACAGGCAGGGACAGATTACAGGATTCAGCATAGCTGAACCTGCGATTTGTCCCTGTGTCACACAGTCCCCTCCCCCCACACACGTCAGTAAGCACCAGGCATACATTAACCCCTCCCTCTCCAATAAAAATTAACCTCTTCCCTGCCAGTGTCATTTTTAGAGTAACAGTACATATGTATAGCACTGATTACTGTAGTAATGTCACTGGTACCCCCAAAAGTGTCAAAAATGTCAGTTAGGGGTCCGATCTGTCCGCCGCAATGTCGCAGTCCCGCAAAAAAAAATAAAAAATCGCAGATGGCCGCCATTACCAGTTAAAAAAAAAAAAAACAATAAAAATGACATAAATTTCCTGTAGTTAGTAGCTGCGATAACTTTTGCACAAACCAATCAAAATACGCTTATTGTGATTTTTTTTTACCAAAAATATGTAGCAGAAAACAAATTGGCCTAAAATGATAAAAAATTTTGATTTTTACATTTTTTTTTGGGGAATTTCATATTAAAAAATGTGAAAAATACTGTTATTTTTTCAAAATTGACGCTCTTTTTTTAGTTTATAGCGCAAAAAGTAAAACTCGCACAGGTGATCAAATACCACCAAAAGAAAGCTCTATTGGTGGGGGAAAAAAGGACATAAATTTAATTTGGGTACAGCGTCGCACGACTGCGCAATTGTCCGTTAAAGTAACGCAGTGCCGAATCGCAAAATATGGCCTGGTCAGGAATGGGGTAAAATCGTCCGGTCTTAAAGCGGTTAAAAATACGCTCATTGAGAATTTTTTTGTCAAAGACATGTAGCTAAATACATTTTGGCTTAAATATATGACAAAAATTGAATATATTGGATATTTTTTAACTGTCAAAGTAGAAAAATATTATTTTTTCAAAATTGTCGCATTTTTTTATTAATATCGCAAAAAATGAAAAGCGCAGAGGTGATCAAATACCACCAAAAGAAAGCTCTGTTTGTGGAAAAAAAAAAGGACGTAAATTTTGTTTGGGTACGGCGTTGCATGACCGCACAATTGTTAGTTAAAGGCGCACAGTGCCGAGTTGCAAAAAGTGGCCTGGACATAAAGCAGGAAAATCCTCCGGTGGTAAAGTGGTTAATGGCATCCCAGTCTTAGTCCGTAGGGATCAATATTGAGTTGGCCCACCCTTTGCAGCTATAACAACTTCAACTCTTCTGGGAAGGCTGTCCAGAAAGTTTAGGAGTGTCTATGGGAATGTTTGACCATTCTTCCAGTTCCGCATTTGTGAGGCCAGACACTGATGTTGGAGAGAAGACCTGGCTCGCAGTCTCCGCTCTAATTCATCCCAAAGGTGTTCTATCAGATTGAGGTCAGGACACCCCAAACTCGCTCATCCTTGTCTTTGTAGACCTTGCTTTTTGCACTGGTGCACAGTTATGTTGGAACAGGAGGGGGCCATCAACAAACTGTTCCCACAAAGTGGGGAGCATGAAATTTTCCAAAATGTTTCCTTCACTGGAACTAAGGGGCCAAGCCCAACCCCTGAAAAACAACCCAACACCATAATCTCCCTCCACCAAATGATTTGGATCAGTGCACAAAGCAAGGTCCATAGACATGGATGAGTGAGTTTGGAGTGGAGGAACTTGACTGGCCTGCACAGAGTCCTGACCTCAACCTGATAGAACACCTTTGGGATGAATTAAAGCTGAGACTGCGAGCCAGGCCTTCTCTCCAGACGGGGATGCCATTAAAGTTCATGTGTGTGTAGAGGCAGGCGTCCCAATACTTTTGGTAATATAGTGTGTGTCATTGGAAAGCAATGCACATCCATTATTGCAGCATTTTTATGTATATTGATGTACAATCAGGCCCTTAGTGCCCCTATGGGGTAAAGAGTTAGAGAAAGGCTGATCTACACAGAACTCTAGCAAACAGTTATACAGTGGAGTCAGCTGGAAGCAATGAGAATGGGGGAGGGGATGAAAGAAAGTATTTCCCTTCTACATATAGAAATCAGCTGACAGGAGGGGGGTGGGGGATGGGTGTGCCAACATTTCTCTACACAGAGGACTCATAGCAGAGAGAATGGGGGAGGGGTCAGTTCAACACTTTTTCTTTAACTTGTTATGGACCGCCCACCGCAGATATACTGTGGCAGGCACCCCCTCCTGCGCGAACCGATGTAGCCCTACGTCGGTCACACCCCTGCTGCTAGTCAGCGGGGGCTCCGATGCACGAGGATGGTGGCTCCGATTGCTGCCAGCCACCCGCGATCACTCATCAATCAGAGAGAGAAGGACGGTCAGCTGTTGTAAACACAGCTGACCATTGTTCTCTCTGGAATGATCACAGAGCTTCTTCTATATAGGATCACAGGTCTTGAATCAATGGGAGTGGGGGAGGGGATGAAAGAAAACATTTCCCCTCTACATACAGGAATCAGCTGACAGGAGAGGAGTGGGGGAGGGGAGTGCAAACATTTTTCTCCACATAGAACTCAGCTCAATGCAAAGGGGAGGTGCAGGGGGAGGGGCGTGTCAGATATTCTCCACTCAGAGGATTTATTTCAGAGCAGAGATAATGGGGGAGGGGTCAGGTCAGTACTTCTCCTCTAAAGAGTAGACTCATTTGCTTGAAGCAATGGGAGTGGGGGAGGGGTAGGAAAGAAAACATTTCCCCTCTACATATGACAGCTGACAGGAGAGGAAGTGGGGGAGGAGCATGTCAGAACTTCTCTATACAGAAGACTCAGATAGTGGGGGAGGGGTCAGGTCAATAACGTCTCCTCTAAGCAGTGGAGAGTGGGGGAGGGGTAAGAAAGAAAGAATTTTCCTTTTACATAGAGGAATTTGCTGACAGGAGAGAGGGGGGGGGTGTGTGGGGGAGGGGTGTATCAAGGTTTTCTACATCAAAGTTTCAACTCACAGCAGAGATATTGGGGGAGGGGTACTCAGCTTGAAGCAATGAGAGTGGGGGAGGGGATGATAGAAAACATTTCCCCTCTACATATAGGAATCAGCTGACAGGAGAGGAGTGGGGGAGGGGTGTGCCAACATTTCTACATATAAAGAATCTCAAAGCAGATGCCAACATTTCATTACACATAGGACCCAGCTCAATGCAAAGGGGGAGGGGTGTGTCAGCATTTCTCTACACAGAGGATTCAAATAAAGCAGAGGGGGCAGTGCAGGTCAAGGGGGAGGGGTCAGGGGCTTTCCATTGAGGAGTCAGCTTACAGTAGAGAGAATGGGGGGAGGGGTCATGTCAGCACTTCTTCACTAAAAAGTGGAGTCCGCTTTAAGCAATGGGAGTGGGGGAGGGGTGTGCTAACATTTCTCCATACAGAGGAGTCAGCTCATAGCAGAGGGGGCGGGGAGGGTCAGGGCATGGTGGGGGAGGGGCGTGTCAGCTGTTTTTTCCACAGTATAGCAAAGAGCAATCACAATAATTAGAGCTGTTATACTGGAAATCCTGTTTGTCTCTCCAAAAAAAAAGAAAAAAAAATCTTCCTCTCTCGCTCTAGCTCACTCCTCACAACCCCAAAAGAAAGGATGTGATGTCAGATGTAATAACCTGCAAAACACATGGAAATTCAGTCTGCATAGAAACACAAGTCAATGAATGTCAATGGAAGGCAATGCACATCTATTGTTCCAGCATTTTTATGCATGTTGTTGTGCATACAGTACCTTAGAGTCCATCTGGGGTAAAGAGTCGGGGCCTTTTCCTGCCCCTAGAACCTATCTCCCTATCTAAGAGGTCTGCCACACATGCTGTCTCACCACACAAGTAGGTCTTAAGCTCCCCAGTTTCCACAGGCAACAAACTGGTTCCAGTGTGGAACTCCACTCTAGGCATGCTAGGAGTTTTTTTTAAAGAACCTAATGATCCAACTCACCTCAGCTGGTCTCATTAGGTTCTAATGCTTGAGAACTCAGCACTTCCCCCTAGTGGAACAACTGCTGTCACCCCCCCCCCTCTTGTTTCAACCTTGGGGTTGGAACACAAGCAATCAGGAAACGATGAGCTCAGGACAAAGCATCCACATTCCCCATTTGACCACCAGGAAAATGCTTTACAGTAAAGTGAAATTCTTGTAGAGCCAGGAACCACCTATTTACCCTTCTATTGGTCTCCTTGGTTTGGGTCATCCATTTTAAGGGAGCGTGATCAGTAACCAGGTCAAAATGTCTACCTAGCAGATAGTAGCGAAGGGAATCTAGGGCCCACTCTCAATAGTAGCGTAATTCCCCTCGTGAGATTTAAATTTTTTGCTGAGGTAAATGACCGGGTGCTCTTCCCCCTTCCAAACCTGGGACAACACTGCTCCTAACCCAACATCTGATGCATCCATTTGTACCACAAAGTCTTTGGAGAAGTTGGGTGAATACAACACTGGCTGGCTACAGAGGGCTTTTTTTTTAATGACTGGAACACTGCTTCAGCCTCTGGGGACCATTTAACCATGACGCCCTCCTTTCCTTTTATCAAGTTGGTGAAGGACACAGCCAGAGAAGCAAAATGAGGAATGAATCATTGACAATAGCCAGCAATTCCTAAAAATGCTCATACTTGCTTCTTGCTGTTGGCACACGGCCAACTCTGTATAGCTTCCACTTTGTTGATTTGTGTTTATTATTATTCCCCTCCCAATAGTGTACCCGGGATACCTGGCCACTTCCTGTCCAATGGTACACTTCCTTGGGTTGGCCGTAAATCCAGCTTCCCATATAGAGTCCAACACAGCTTGGACTTTCGGCAGATGTGAGGCCCAATCTGTGCTATGGACAATCACATCGTCCAGGTACGCTGCAGCATACTTCTGATGAGGCCACAGAATCTTATCCATTTTCGGCTGAAATATTGCCGGAGCATTTTGTAATCCAAAATGCAGTCTTTTATACTGGAATGCCCCATCTGGGGTTACAAATGCAGTTTTCTCCTTCGCCGACTCGGCTAGGGGAATTTGCCAATACCCTTTGGTCAGATCGAGCGTTGTCATGTACCGGGCTGTTCCCAGTCAGTCGATTAATTCATCTATGCGTGACATGGGATAGGTGTCAAATTTTGTAATTTTATTAAATTGTCGAAAATCGTTACAAAATCGCCAGCTCCCATCAGGTTTAGGTACTAACACTATCGGACTGGACCAGTCACTCTAGGACTCCTCGATCACATCCAAGTCTAGCATTCTCTATTTCCCCACGTATTGCCTCCCATCGGGCCTCTGGTATTCAATATGGTTTCAGTTTCACCCTTTCACCTGGCAGGGTGATAATGTCATGCTCCACCCCAGATGTTTGTCCTGACAAGTCAGAAAACCCTCTTTGTTATGAAGCACAAACTCCTTAACTTCCTGTTGTTGGGGTTTTGACAAGGTGACTGCTATTCCAACCTCAGGAACCAAGCAATCAGACTGTGCTGGTGACAAACAAGTCTCTGCAACCAGGGATTCCCTATCCCTCCAGGCTTTTAACAGATTAACGTGGTACAACTGTTCGGGTTTTCCCCTTCCTGGTTGTCTAACTCTGTAGTTCACTTAAATCACTTTTTCAAGTATCTTATATGGGCCCTGCCATTTGGCCAGCAATTTGCTTTCAGCTGCAGGGATTAACACTTGTACCCTATCCCTATGTACGAGTCTGGGCCCCGCGATTGTACACCCTCTGCTGTGCTAACTGCGCTGGGGCCAAATGTTACTTTACCAGGGGCATGACCTGTGCAATCCTAACTTGCATCTGTGCGAAATGTTCAATCACACTCCTATGTGGGGAACTCTCACTTTACCAAGTTTCCTTTGCGATGTCCAACAGCCCGCTTGGGTGTCTCCCATAGAGAACTGAAAGGGTGAAAACCCCGTAGAGGATTGGGGTACCTCCCTAATAGCAAACATTAAATAGGGTATTAGACAGTCTCAATCCTTTCCATCTCTATCCAACTTCCACCATCTATATTTCCGTCTTTATTTGACTTTTCTTTTTTATGATCAATAATAACTTAGCCCCCCTTACATCAGAGACCCCCCACACAGAGCCCCCCTTAATTTAGAGCCCCCCCTACATCAGAGAGCCCCTCCACACAGTCCCCCTTACATCAGAGACCCCCCCCACACAGAGCCCCCCCTCACATCAGAGACCCCCCCACATAGAGCCCCCTCACATCAGAGACCCCCTCACATCAGAGAACCCCTCACATCAGAGACCCCACACACAGAGCCCCCTTACATCAGAGACCCCCCCACACAGAGCCCCCCCCACACAAAGCCCCCCTAACATCAGAGACCCCCTACACACACAAAAAGCCCCCCTTACATCAGAGACCCCCCCACACAGAGCCCCCTCACATCAGAGACCCCCTCACATCAGAGAACCCCTCACATCAGAGACCCCACACACAGAGCCCCCTTACATCAGAGACCCCCCCACACAGAGCCCCCCCCCCACACAAAGCCCCCCTAACATCAGAGACCCCCTACACACACAAAAAGCCCCCCTTACATCAGAGACCCCCCACACAAAGCCCCCTTTACATAAGAGACCCCCCACATCAGAGACCCCCATACATCAGAGAGACCCCCTTACATCACAGACCCCCTTACATCAGAGCCCCCCCCCCACACAGAGCCCCCCACATCAGAGAGCCCCCCTTACATCACAGACCCCCCACACAAAGCCACCTTACATCAGAGCCCCCCCACATCAGAGAGCCCCCCTTACATCACAGACCCCCCCTTACATCACAGACCCCCCACACAAAGCCCCCCTCACATCAGAGACCCCCCTTACATTTTTTGAAGGAGAGAGACCTCACTTGTCCAGGCCACAGTCGCCGCTTACCTCCCGCTGTGCGGCCTGATCTTCTGCGAGCTGTGATGGCCGCACGGCGCCCTTGTTGCCCATGGCGCCTTGTGCGGCCGCACAGCTCGCACACCTCAAAGGCCGGCCCTGGGGTTGATACACAGATGTACGCAACTGTTTCACTTTGAACAATTTCCACAGCTCCTTTATCACCTGGGACATAAAGGGTGTACCTTGGTCCATAAGCAGTTCCTTGCAAACACCCACGTGACTAAACACAAGAAATAGCTCTTTGGCTATCGTCCTGGCAGAGGTATTTCAGAGAGAGATCGCTTTCGGATAGCGGGTAGCATAGTCCAGTATAACCAAAAATGTAGTGATGACCCCTCGCGGACTTTATCACCGGACCTACCAAATCCATTGCGATTCGCTCAAAAGGGACCTCAATGATGGGAAGGGGTATTTGCGGATTACGAAAATGTGGCATAGGTGCTGACTTCTGACACACCGGGCAGGAGGAACAATATTTTTCTATTTCCTTAATGACCCCAGGCCAATAGAATCTCTGCAATACTCTCTCCCTGGTTTTTTCTATCCCCAAATGCCCTCCAAGAATGTGCCCATGGGCCAACTCCAACACCAACTTCCTGTAAGTTCTGGGCACTACAAGTTGCTCAATGGTTTCTTCTGCCTTTTAGCAACTTGATATAATAGATCCCTGTCCACCACGAAGTAGGGGTAAGCACAGATCTGGTCTAGGTTCACTAGTTCGCCATCAATTTTTACCACATTTTCCCGGGCTCTTATCAGTGTGGAGTCTTTTAACTGCTCAGTGGCAAAGTTTTCCCTGCGAACCTCAAGGTCAGAAAACTCAACGATGGCATGTTTTCGTCTGAGGATGTAGGTTCTTCCCCAGCTTCTTGAGTCTCCCCTGCTAACACCGATAAGGGGAATGCTGGAGAGTCCCCACCACTCTCAGAGGATTTCTGTTATTCACCTTCCTGGTTTAAAGGATCAATGTTGGGGGTGTCAGGACAATCCCAGTGTTCCCAGAATTGTGAAAAATCCCTCTCCACAATGGCATCATGTGGTAAGTGAGAAACTAACCCCACCTGATGTGATATATTACCTTTGTGGGTTACAAAAGACACTGTAGCCACAGGATACTCTCTGGTGTCACCATGTACACAAAATACAGCCACCTTTTTATGCCCATAGAACTCTGTAGGAACTAATTCAGCTTTTACTAACATTACCAGACTACCTAAATTCAGCAATACAACAACATTGCTACCATTATTATACATTTGGCTTAAATGTTTCTCAGACCCCCGAATGGCTGTGCATGCAACTGTTGCAAACAGCGACTGATGTCTATCCATTAGAAAGTCACACTGTATAGGTTCATCCACTACTGGGCAATTTGCTGCAATATGTCCCTCTTGTCGGCAGCATGTAATAAATAACCCTTTCAGCTGCCTCTTGTGGCCTTGACTCCCCAGTCTGCTCCCGCCAGACATTAGGTAGTACTCCTGCCTGCTCACTCTCTCCACCCTCACCCCTTGGCATCATCTTACCCGCTGCTGGGGCTGATCCGGTCTTAGGGTGGAAAGTCTGCCTGTCCCTGGGAGGGGAGGTCAGGTTCTCTGTAGCCAAGTACCTCTAAACCAGATCAACAAGGGGGTCATGTCCGTCTGGCGTGTGTGATTGCCGCTTAACTGAGGAGCTCCTGCAGCCTCTCTACCACAGCGGCTCATAGCGACAAGACGAGGGAGACCTGATTGCCCAGACTGCGTCCCTCAGCAACCCGCTCACACACTGCCGTGATGTCAAAACGGAGGAAGCCGACAAAGCCATCTCAGCGCCTCACGGACTGCTTCCCCGCCGGCCCACACCGCAGTAGGCAAGATGGAGCCAACCTCGGCATGGCGCGCGGCTCCCATCCGCCTGGCAGTGATGTAAGGACAGGCAGGGGGGGCCCTGAGAATGCCGGAGACCTAGAGGAATGCTCTCCTCCCTCACCCTCATCTCCCACAACTCACAGCCCTGTCAAAACTAAGCTGCACAGGGGTGATGAAGACCTCTCCCCTGCATCCCTGCCCCTTACTGAAACAGGCCTCTAGCATGCACCCTCAAGCAAGTCTCACTATACAGATGTTTCTGGTCTCTGACCAGGCCATATCTGAAGCCACCATGAAAAACATGCTACTCTCCCTGAGGAGCACCTTACACTCTGACTTCTCAGCCATGTTTATGCCCCTCAATGACACAGTCCAAATCCATGCAGTCAAGATCCAGCATTTAGAGTCCAAAATGGCGGACCTGTTCACCGTGCACAACGATCTTGTAGATGCCTACACAGATCAGGAGTCTGAATTGCAGCACCTCCAAAATAAGCTTGCCGACCTAGAGGATCATTCACGGCGCAACAACATTAAATTCAGAGGTATCCCTGAGTCTATAACCCACAGTGGCGACCTTACTAACTTTGTACAGCGCTTGATGAAAGCCCTTATACCGTCACTGAGCGATATAGAATTATGTGTGGACAGGGCTCACCATATTCCCAAGCTCAAATTCCTACCAGACACAGCGCCCAGGGATACCCTGGCACACATACTAATTACTACCACGTAAAAGAACGTGTGATGATGGCGCCAAGCCATCAAAAGTATTTTTTCACAGTTCTCGGAGGGGGGTGTCAGTGGATTGTGTCATTAGAGCAGTGGATGGTGTCAGTAATTATTTATTTTAGTTTTTCAATTGTATTTTTTTATAATTTATTTTCACAATGCTTTTTTTTGTGGGGGAGAGTCTGTAGTTTTTTTTTTTTTATTATTTTTTACAATGTTTTTTTTTATATTTGTTACAGTGTTTCTGGGAGGGGACAGTGGATGGTGTTAGTAGGGCAGTCAACAGTTAACAGTGTCAGTATAGCAATGGACAGTTTCAGTCGTTTTTTTTTTATTATTTTTTACAATTTATTTTTTTCATAATTTTTTTCACAAGGCTTTTTTGGGGGATTGGGCAGTGTGAGTAGTTTTATTTATTTTATTATTTTTTACAATTTTATTTTCATTTTTTTCACATTGCTTTTTTTTTGCGTGAACAAGGTCAGCATTTTTTTTCTATAATTTTTGGCAATTGTTCTTCACAGTGCTTCTGGAAGGAAGTAGTGGGCTGTGTCAGGAGGGCAGTCAACAGTTTCAGTAGAACAATGGACAATGTCAGTATTTTTTAAACTTTTGTTTATTTTTTAAATTTATTTTTTATAATTTATTATTGTTGTGGTCAGGGAGCAGAGCCAAGATAGAGAACATGACATAATTAACATAACCTACGGTTGTAGCGTGCCGAAACCGTCGTTCGGGCAGGCCTGTAAAAGAGGGCCTGCCAAGAAAGAAGAAGGGAATGTTGTAGAAAGGGGCAGAGGTGGGTGGGATGACGAAACCCTGCAGCAGCCCAGAAGAGGCGGGGGGCCTGACCTTAAATAGGCGGCTCCTCCCCCTCCCACAACTCCAGGCTCCGCCTGGCCATTTGTGGTCAGGGAACAGAGCCAAGATAGAGAACATGACATAATTAACATAACCTATGGTTGTAGCGTGTCGAAACTGTCGTTCGGGCAGGCCTGTAAAATAAAGAGGGCAAAAAGAGAGAGCGTGCAAGTAACCTTGAATACAAGTGCATCGTATACAAGTGTGTCGTATCCCAAGGGAAAGGAGACACAACAAAAAGTTATTAGGCTAAACTCTGAACATCTGTCTGAGCTCACTGTCTGCTTGGGGTATGTAACCGCTGTAAGCAGAGAATTTCCACCGTCCCAGCCTCTTGATGAAGTGCACTGGAATGCTATGGCTGAAGGCCATCAAGGCTGCCCCTAAGTGAAAAAGAATGACCGGTGAAGGCGAGATCGCACCCCAACTTGCCCAGTGGGGTTCTCAAGTACTTGATGAACCTGGGCGTCGTGAGAGGCCTGCAGTGAAGGCTCAGCAGGGGAGCGACCCTGACCTACCCTGCCAAAACCTGGATAAGGAAGGTCCAGCAACTGGACTGAGCACCATTCGTGGTGAGAGGGACATCATGGTATGTTGACTGGTGGCCCCAGGTTGAGTGGTCTTGGACTGTAAAAGTGTCAGGACAGAATGATCCTTCACCTTGACTAGGTCTGCCCTCCTTAACATGAGGCGGTACCGGCATGTTCCTCCCGGTGAACTCGTTTGTCTGCAGGAACGCGTGGAAGGGGGGATAAATGACTGTCTAGATGGTAACGTTGGTCCCTGCCTCGAACAGTTTAGTGACCGCCACGTCGGATAAAGCCCGGAACCTGCTGCCGTAGATAGGTTGCCGAAACGTGGGCTTGCGGCCTCCCAACCGAAGGATGCCTTGCAGGAAATCTTGATGGTACTTGGCGCCATGAATGTACTGTGACGGGAGGTACGTGTTGATAATATGAAACTGTACTCCAGAGAGTTAGAGTTTAATAGTACTGTGCGCCAGATTTAAGATTTAAATGGCAAAAGAAGAAAATGCCACGATGATGTTTAAAAGACGATGGATCCAAAGTATATGACCTCCGTGATGAACCTGACGAAGATGGTTTAGAACTTACGCGAAAGAGCGTCTGGCGTTGGCAAAAGTGCCAACTGGGCTAGCCTGTGCCGGTGGGTCATAAGAACAGCTAAACCAGGATGAGTTCCTGGAATGGTGGTAGATCATCCTGGACTTCCTCTGCCGTGGGATGTGCCTGGAAGAAGACCTATAAATTGGAACGAGAAAGGCCAGCAGCCGCTGTGTTAAGAAAGCCTGGCACATGTTCGCAGCCAAGTGGAAGTGCGAAGTGGAGGCCAGCCAAGAGAACCTTGTGTCACGACTCATGAAGGTGAGGGAGGAGAACTACCCCTCTTTTAAAAGGTGACGCCTGTGGTCATATTGTTGGTGAAGCACTTACGGTTTGGCCCGACCAAAGGCGCCCCCTTTTCCCTAGCAGCTGCCAATGGGGGAAATCTCAAAAAGAGGAGCCCGAGTTGGAGTTGACAGATGGCCGATTTGAGGCTACTGGCGGTCAACTACCCCTGAGCCACCTGTTGCCCTAGAAACCGCGAACCCGGCATGGCCCGCCACGTTAGTCCCTGAACACTAGAGAGTGGTCTGTGAATGGCGAAATGAACAAGTATAAGCCACTCCAGTGGGGTGGAAAAGGGGGGCACGGTGAGCGCAGGCCGGTGGAGCGAGCCCAGCGAATTCCTCCCTAAGGCTTGGGAAAAGAAATTCAATCGCGTCCCTGTATGGACCAAGAACCAACACGAACTCGGGGATGGACCATTCCTTGTCCAACCTGCGGTCAAAAGGCCTTGATTACCCCGGAAAGGTCGCCGCGGTTACAGGTCTAACTTCCTATGACGTCCTGGGATGAAAGCAACAGGGTCATGAATTAACGTCCCTGCCCTCCAGGATGTCTTCCTTGACGCTGAGAGGGACCAAGTGAGTTGGTGTAATAATGTGAGCCATGGAGGCCGGGGAGGCAAGAGTGCCTGCGACGACACACTGGGAGACAGCAAGGGCAACAGCCTGGGAGGGAGGGAAACCCAGGGATGCCAGGGGGCAAGAGACAGAGTTTCTAATTACTTTATCCTAGATTGAGCAATTGATGATGGAAGATGAGATGGATGCCATGCCGTGTGATGTGCACGATACCCTGTCCGGGGCTAAAGCATTGCGCACATTGCCCCGCGAGTCGGGCCCCAACTGCACCTGGACTGGACGTCAATATCCTTAAAGGTACAGCCTTCCCAGCGGTGGCCGGAAACGGACTTCCTCTCCATTTCAATTCGGTGGCAATCTTTGGGATAGACCGTGATCTTGACAGGCTAGGGCTCGTCAAGACTTGGGGAGAAATTGTCCCCCATGTCTGAGTATGTGAGATATCCTTTTTTTTTTTGGAGGAGACCGGTACTGGAGAGTGGGACATGAGGCCCTGACTAACCCACCACAGGTAGAGGCGCTGTCTATGAGTTGGCCCTGAGCTGTGCCAAGTAATGAAATGGCGGGGTGTAGGCCTCTGAAAGGTGACGCCCTCTCTACACTAGCAGGGTAACCGAGACGCTAGCTATGATTTGGGTCGATGGGCGTAGTACCTCCGCGTGAGGATGGGTGTTGGTCTCGGACTAGCTGTGAAAGTGACCTACCAAACTACCCCCCCCCCCAGCCAGGTGATTATGGAAAGAGTATGACCAAGTGAGACAGCATGCCTGTGATAACCTGTGAGGGGTCTGAAAGGCTTGGCTGAACGTCCAATGATGTTCGTGCGTGCCGCCTGTATGGGTGAACGAGCGGTTGGCGCCTTGAAATGAGATGACATAAGCGCCTGACTCAACCACTGACATGCCCTGCGGACGCCAACCCTAAGCGTGTCAAGCGGGGCTGTGCGTGAGACCCCACCAGAACCTGCGACTGAGGGAAGGACAAGGAGATGGACAAGCCCCCCCCCGAAGGTACGTATTTCTCCAGGACATGAACCAGGTATGTGGTAGGAGCGTGTCCTGTGTGTGCCAAGGCCCCGGGCGACGGCCGGAGGCCGGATGAGGGGGTGAGAGCATGGTCCCCCGCTGATGTGAGTGACAGGCTTCTGTGGCCGAGCCGCCCCTGGGAGGGGGGGGCACGTGGCCGGATTTACCCTATTGATGACCTCTGTGTACAAGGAATGTCTTGGAGCTGCAAATCTTCTGTAAGAGACGCTCAGTGCGCGTGCCCAGGCACACGGGAAGCAATGTGCGAATGCGCATGCGCCAATGCGCGGACACGCGAACGTGCGTACGTAACGTGCGCACGCAATTGGCGCCAAACGGCCTATTTATACCAGGCGGTGACAGGAGCACATTGCTGAGTGGTCTTTCAGCTTGTGTTCCTGTTTACCTGTGCCCTGACCTGCTTGTGGATTTCCCGTTACACCGACCCGGCTTGCCTTTTGACTCTCCTTGGATTCCTGCCTGCCTTGCGACCTCAGCCTGTGTTTGACCCTGCCTTGCCTTATGCCTTTGTACCTTGCTGCCAGACTGTGTACCGACTTCGGCTTGTATCCTGACTCCGCTTCTGCCTCACGTTCCTGTACCCGTGCTGTCCGGCTGTTGACAACCCCTTGGCTTGTGTTCCGATTTCGCTCCTGCCTTCTCATCCAGCATCACCGAGTTCCAGTTTCAGGTGTTCATCCGGTGATCCACAGCCATCAGTCTTCTGCCAAGACATCACCTGCTATACCGGCCCTCGTGCCACTCTGTGTCCTACACCGCCTGTCATCTCTATCAGGGGTGTTGGACAGGAGGTGCAAGAGAAGCCCCCTCTACAGCTTGGTCTCCACCAGGTACGTGATAGTACCACTCAGCCAGATGTCGGAGACCGAGAGAGGGGCTTCACCTCTAGAGACAGTATGCCAGCAACTTGCTTCGCTTACCCAAGCAGTCAAATCCTTGCAAGAGGGTTACTTCCAATTAGAGGGTCGCATCCAATCCATGGCTTCTACCCCGGCAACCCCGGCACCTGGGTCCTCCGTGCCCGAACGGGCTCTATCCACACCTTCAGTGGTTTTGCCACCACCGGAACCTCGGGTACCTGCTCCAGAACGATTTTCGGGTGACCGACACAAATTCCGGGCTTTCAGGAATTCTTGTGAGCTATACTTTGCCCTGCAGCCACGGACTTTCTCACTTGAATCCACTTCTCGGAGAATCGCAATCCTGGGCCCACCGTCTCCTGGAACAAAATGATATAGCCTTGAACACCATCTCATCATTCTTCGAAGCGATGGCGCAGCTTTATGACGACCCCCAGCGATCTGTTACAGCCGAAGCAACCCTACATACATTACAACAAGGCCGCCGCCCTGCTGAGGACTATGTCGCCGAATTCCGCAGATGGGCTTCCGATACAGGCTGGAATGATGCAGCCTTACGGCATCAATTCCGTCTCGGCCTATCAGAGGGCCTTAAGGATGAACTTGCCAGAGTGGGTACGCCTGATTCTTTTGTTGACCTTATTAGTCTTACTATCCAGCTTGACCGCAGGCTCAGGGAGCGGAGAGTGGAAAGAGCTGGAAGCTCCAGACCTACCTGGATGTTGCCTCAAGTGCCGTCACCTCCGGCTTTTCGTCCACCTGTCGCTTTCCCCACAACCTCCAGTGTGGAGCCCATGCAACTCGGACTTTTACGTTCTCCACTAACCACTGAGGAGAGATTGCGAAGACGCCGGAACAACTTATGCCTCTATTGTGGGGAAGCCGGACATTACCTTCAGACCTGCCCGGTGCGGCCTAGTAAGTCTCAGTTTGCTTTTCCTTCTTACCTTGCAAACAGTTCTGGGAAGGATCTGTCCACTTACATTACTCTACCTCTCTCACTACAGATTCTCGGAAAGACCATCTAAGTCCCAGTCATTATTGACTCCGGCGCTTGCAGCTGCTTCATGGACAGTGACTTTGCTCAGCGTCATCAGATCCCTCTGCAAGCGAAAACCCGTCAGTTATCTATCCATCTAGCTGACGGATCCCATCTCAAGTCCGGGCCTATAACCCAAGAAACCTGCCCATTACTGGCTATCTCTAATAAAGGCCACCGAGAATACTTGTGCTTGGATATTATCCCATCTCCTCTGTTCCCTATCATTCTCGGTATCCCATGGCTACAAGCACACAATCCTCAGATAAACTGGAAGTCAGGAGAAGTGGCATTTCCATCCACCTATTGTCAACAAAACTGCTTCCAGCCCAGTCCAGGGAAACCTGCATCACTTTTGGGCCTGCAACCTGATCCCTCTGCATCCCAACTTGTGCCTGCAGCTTACCATGAGTTCTTGGAAGTCTTTGATAAACAGAAAGCAGACATCCTACCACCTCACCGGTCGTATGACTGCCCAATTGAACTTTTACCAGGTGCTGAGATACCGTTTGGGCGTATCTTCCCCCTCTCTGAACTAGAACTTGAGGCATTACGCCTTTACATCGACGAAAACCTGAAAAAAGGCTTCATCTGGCCCTCTACGTCCCCCGCAGGGGCTGGTATTTTCTTCGTTGAAAAGAAGGATCATTCTCTACGCCCCTGTGTTGATTATCGGGAGTTGAACAAGGTTACTGTCAAAAACAGATACCCCCTGACCTTAGTTCCTGAACTTTTCCAACGTTTCAGGGCAGCCACGGTATTCACAAAACTTGACCTACGTGGAGCATACAACCTAGTACGGATCCGTGAGGGCGACGAGTGGAAGATCGCCTTTCGCACAAGATTCGGCCACTTCGAGTACCTTGTCATGCCCTTTGGATTGTGCAATGCTCCAGCTACCTTTCAGCATTTCGTAAACAATATTTTCAGAGACTTCCTTGATTTGTTTATGATTGTCTACCTTGACGATATTCTTATCTTTTCAGGTTCCATTGAAATGCACCGTGAACATGTCAAGAAGGTTCTCGGCCGCCTAAGAGACCATGGATTATACGCAAAGGCTGAGAAATGCGAGTTCGAAAAGGAATCAATCCAATTCTTGGGACTCGTCATTTCCACTTCTGGGATCTCCATGGACCCCCAAAAGGTCAAATCGATCCTCGAATGGCCCACTCCCACAGACAGGAAGAGCACACAAAGGTTCATTGGCTTCGCTAATTTTTACCGCAAGTTTATCAAGAACTTCTCCGCCATTATGCTTCCAGTCACCCAGCTAACAAGGCAAGGCACCCGTTTCCAATGGACACCGGCAGCACAAGCTGCATTTGACCAGTTGAAGATCCTATTCACTACTGCACCTATCTTACGACACCCAAATCCCGCTCTGCCCTATGTTCTCGAGGTGGATGCTTCAGAAAATGCCATAGGTGCCATCCTGTCACAGCGTTCAGGTACGAAATCTCTTCTTCATCCTGTTGCCTTCTTTTCCAGGAAACTCAGCCCAGCAGAAAGGAACTACGATGTTGGAGACCGGGAATTACTGGCCATCAAGGCGGCCTTGGAGGAATGGCGCTACCTATTAGAAGGAGCATCTCACCCTATCCTGATCTTTACCGACCACAAAAATCTGGAGTACCTCCGAACAGCTAAGAGACTGAAACCACGTTAAGCCAGGTGGGCACTGTTCTTTTCTCGTTTTACCTTCCATATCACCTACAGGCCAGGCTCCAAGAATGGCAAACCTGATGCACTTTCCCGCATGTACCCAGAGGACGAAGAGTGTCACCCAGTAGACACAATCCTGCCATCCCAAAGTTTTCTACTTTTGCAAGCGGATCTGTTAACGCAGCTGAAGCAGGCGTCCACAAGGGATGTTTTACCATCAGGTATGTGCCTTCAGGAACAAGAAGGTCTGTTTTTTTATAACCAAAAAGTGTTTGTACCTCCAGGTCAACGTGCCAAGATCCTCGGCCTGTGCCATGATCACCCCTTGGCAGGGCACTTTGGGATATCTAAAACGGTTGACCTGGTACAACGGTCCTTTTGGTGGCCTGGTCTGAGGTCCGACTGCCGTAATTATGTTAGCACCTGTACAATCTGCATCCGGAACAAGAATGACAAGGCCAAAGCCTGGGGTTTGCTAAGACCTTTGCTCATTCCCAAGAGGCCTTGGGAAATGATAAACATGGACTTTATCGTTGAGCTCCCTCCTTCTGAAGGATTCACGACCATCTTTGTGGTGGTCGACAGACTAACAAAGATGGCCCACTTTATCCCTATGTTGGGAACTCCCTCAGCAATGGAAACTGCCCAAACCTTCATCAAGGAAGTGGTTCGGCTCCACGGGGTTCCTAGTAATATCACTTCAGACCGAGGGGTGCAATTTACTTCGAGATTCTGGAGAGGCCTTTGCAAAACATTAAAAATTGACACGTACTTTTCCTCAGCTTATCACCCGCAAACAAACGGGCAAACGGAGCGTACAAACCAGACCCTGGAGCAGTACCTCCGGTGTTTTTCATCTTTCTCACAAGACGACTGGGCATCACTTTTACCCCTAGCAGAGTTTGCATATAATAACGCAGTGCATTCAGCCACGGGTCAAGCCCCGTTTTTTGCAAACTATGGGTACTTCCCAGCCTTTATGCCTGACGTAATACCTGATTCCTTGGTTCCCGCAGTCCAGGAAAAAGCTACATTTTTGCAAACCAACAACAAATTATTGCAAGATGCCATTGTCAGAGCACAGCAAGACAACAAAAAATGTTTTGATAGGAAGAGGAGGGGAGATCTAAACCTCAGACCGGGAGACAAGGTTTGGTTATCCTCTATCAATCTAAAACTGTCATGTCCGTCTAAGAAACTGGGGCCTAGATATATCGGT
>NW_028119781.1:0-84783 GCF_965119305.1 Pelophylax lessonae
GGGCTTTCAACAGCCAATCAACAATCGTTTAACTGGTGTGCCTTAAGCCATCCCAGCCATGCCTGCAAATGTCTCAGTAGCTGTGATTGGCCGTCTGAAGCATGTGACCAAGTCTTTATAAGTTCAAGGCAGCCGCAGCGGCGTCATTATGCTGCTTAGATCAGGGACAGAGCACACATCAACGTGCTGGCTGCTGATTAGGGAAAGATAGGCAGGAAAAAACCATTTGTGTCCGGATAGAATTGAGGGACAGGTCGGAGTGTTTAGGCAGGGCGAGTTGTAGGCATTTTAGGGATAGAGTCTGCTGAATTATAGGGTCAGTGTCTTCTGCAAACTACAATCGATATTGCTGTGTGGGGGGTGGGGTCTGCACTCAATCCTGATCTACGATCTCTTCTCAATCCTGTTAGGGAGAGGCTGCTGCTGAATTTTAGGGTCAGAGTGTTCTACAAACTACAATCGATATTGCTGTGTGGGGTGGGGTCTGCACTTAGTTCTCCTGATCTACGATCTCTTCTCAATCCTGTTAGGGACAGAGTCTGCTGAATTTTAGGGAAACTGTGTTCTACAAACTACAATCGATATTGCTGTGTGGTGTGGGATAGGAGATAGGCAGGTGTCAGTGATCCACATCCATTTTTCTGTGTGTGGGCTGCAGTGAACACAATCTTTTTGGGGTGCAGTGAACACAATCCTTTTGGAGTGCAGTGAACAAAATCTTTGTGGGGTGCAGTGAACAAAACCTTTGTGGGGGTACAGTGAACACAATCTTTGTGGGGTGCAGTGAAGACAATCCTTGTGGGGTGCAGTGAAGACAATCCTTGTGGGGTGCAGTGAACAAAATCTTTGGGGGGTACAGTGAACACAATCTTTGTGGGGTGCAGAGAAGACAATCCTTGTGGGGTGCAGTGAACAAAATCTTTGGGGGGGTACAGTGAACACAATCTTTGTGGGGTGCAGTGAACAAAACCTTTGTGGGGTGCAGTGAACACAATCTTTGTGGGGTGCAGTGAAGACAATCCTTGTGGGGTGCAGTGAGGACAATCCTTGTGGGGTGCAGTGAACAAAATCTTTGGGGGGTACAGTGAACACAATCTTTGTGGGGTGCAGTGAACAAAACCTTTGTGGGGTACAGTGAACACAATCTTTGTGGGGTGCAGTGAACAAAACCTTTGTGGGGTACAGTGAACACAATCTTTGTGGGGTGCAGTGAAGACAATCATTTTGGAGTGCAGTGAACACAATCTTTGTGGGGTACAGTGAACACAATCTTTGTGGGGTGCAGTGAACAAAACCTTTGTGGGGTACAGTGAACACAATCTTTGTGGGGTGCAGTGAACACAATCTTTGTGGGGTGCAGTGAACAAAACCTTTGTGGGGTGCAGTGAACAAAACCTTTGTGGGGTACAGTGAACACAATCTTTGTGGGGTGCTGTGAACAAAACCTTTGTGGGGTACAGTGAACACAATCTTTGTGGGGTACAGTGAACACAATCTTTGTGGGGTGCAGTGAACAAAACCTTTGTGGGGTACAGTGAACACAATCTTTGTGGGGTGCAGTGAACACAATCTTTGTGGGGTGCAGTGAACAAAACCTTTGTGGGGTACAGTGAACACAATCTTTGTGGGGTGCAGTGAACAAAACCTTTGTGGGGTACAGTGAACACAATCTTTGTGGGGTGCAGTGAAGACAATCCTTTTGGAGTGCAGTGAACACAATCTTTGTGGGGTGCAGTGAACAAAACCTTTGTGGGGTACAGTGAACACAATCTTTGTGGGGTACAGTGAACACAATCTCATACTTCTGAAGCTTTGAGGGTGCTGCCTGTTCTATACTCCTCCTCCTCCTCCTCATCCATCCTTTTAGGTGTACAAACAATAGTAATTGGGGCCTAGTGTGCTTCTGTACGTGTGAAAAACATACACTTTTTTTGATCATATTTCCTATTCCGCTATTCTATAAAAACCTTTGGGGATCAATTAAATTGCGGAATAGTCTGTGTCGGTACGTGTGAGATCCACCTTTCCAAGTTTTTGGGGTTCATCTCATACTTCTGAAGCTTTGAGGGTGCTGCCTGTTCTATACTCCTCCTCCTCCTCCTCCTCATCCATCCTTTTAGGTGTACAAACAATAGTAATTGGGGCCTAGTGTGCTTCTGTACGTGTGAAAAACATACACTTTTTTTTGATCATATTTCCTATTCCGCTATTCAATAAAAACCTTTGGGGCTCAATTAAATTGCGGAATAGTCTGTGTCGGTACGTGTGAGATCCACCTTTCCAAGTTTTTGGGGTTCATCTCATACTTCTGAAGCTTTGAGGGTGCTGCCTGTTCTATACTCCTCCTCCTCCTCCTCCTCATCCATCCTTTTAGGTGTACAAACAATAGTAATTGGGGCCTAGTGTGCTTCTGTACGTGTGAAAAACATACACTTTTTTTTGATCATATTTCCTATTCCGCTATTCAATAAAAACCTTTGGGGCTCAATTAAATTGCGGAATAGTCTGTGTCGGTACGTGTGAGATCCACCTTTCCAAGTTTTTGGGGTTCATCTCATACTTCTGAAGCTTTGAGGGTGCTGCCTGTTCTATACTCCTCCTCCTCCTCTTCCTCATCCATCCTTTTAGGTGTACAAACAATAGTAATTGGGGCCTAGTGTGCTTCTGTACGTGTGAAAAACATACACTTTTTTTTGATCATATTTCCTATTCCGCTATTCAATAAAAACCTTTGGGGCTCAATTAAATTGCGGAATAGTCTGTGTCGGTACGTGTGAGATCCACCTTTCCAAGTTTTTGGGGTTCATCTCATACTTCTGAAGATTTGAGGGTGCTGCCTGTTCCATACTCCTCTTCCTCATCCTCCCTTTAGGGTAGGAAAAAATTTAATCGGGCCTAGTCTGTGTTTGTACGTGTGAGATACACAGTTTTTTATCCTATTCCGCTATTCAATACACACCCTTTTGGTGTAAAAAACATTAAATTGCGGCATAGTTTGCATATTTGACTGTGAGATACACCCGTGCGATACGGTTGTTCTTTTGTTCCGCTATTCAATAAAGACCTTTCTAGGGCAAGATCTTAAATTTCAGAAATATGAGGAGAGCGTCAAATAGGGGCCGTGGCCTGGGTCGTGGTGGTGCTGCTGCTAGAGCTCCTGTTGCAAGGAGAGGACGTGGTCGATCTGTGCCAGCTACACGCACAAGTGAAACACCTTCCTCAAGTGTGAGTAGGCGACAGAACCTGCATCAGTATTTGGTAGGGCATCATACGCCCCTAGAAGTGATGAGGCCAGAACAAGTGGAGGCGATAGTAGATTGGTTTGCTGCTGACAGTGCCTCCAGTTCCTTCACATTGTCTCCCACCCAGTCTACTGCAGAAAGGTCACAGTTGGCACCTGCAGCCGATGTCCAACCGTCTTTCACCTCACCCCCTTGCAAATCAGGCAAGCAGTCTGAGCCCCAAGCCATACAGCAGTCTCTTCTTCTTTTTGATGACTCTGTCAGCAGGGTTTCCCAGGGCCATCCACCTAGCCCTGCCCCAGAAGTGGAAGAGATTGAGTGCAGCGATGCCCAACCACTTATTTCTCAAGATGAGTACATGCAAGGATCATCGCAGCACGTCTCCGATTATGACGAAACGCAGGTGCCAACTGCTGCGGCGTTCAGCATTGTGGAGACCGACAAGGAGGGCAGGGGTGAAGACTGGGTGGAAGATGATGTGGAGGACGATGAGGTCCTCGACCCCACATGGAATGAACGTCATGCAGGTGACCTGAGTAGTTTGGAGGAAGAGGCGGTGGTCGCACAGAGCCACCAGCACAGCAGAAGAGGGAGCAGGGTGCAGAAGCGGAGCGGCCGTGCCCTAGACACTACGCCCGCTACTGCCCAACGCAGCAAGGGAACGAGCGCACCAAAGTCAGCTCAAAGGAGTTCTCTAGCGTGGAAGTTCTTTAGAAAATGTGCTGATGACAGGACACGAGTGGTTTGCACCCTGTGCAATCAGAGCTTGAAGCGAGGCATAAACCTTCTCAACCTGAGCACAACCTGCATGATCAGGCATCTAAGTGCAAAGCACGAGCTGCAGTGGAGTACACACCTTCAAAACCAAGAAACGTCTCTGGCTCATCCTGCTTCCTCTTCTGCTGCAGTCTCGGCCGCTCCAGCCACATCTGTAGTGATACCGGCACCTGCCACCCCGCAAACAGACGATCTGTCAGCAACACCACCACCTGGGTCACCAACAACCATCTCCACAATGTCCCGTGGAAGCGTTCAGATTTCCATCTCCCAAACACTTGAGAGGAAGAGGAAGTACCCCCCTACCCACCCGCGATCCCTGGCCCTGAATGCCAGCATTTCAAAATTATTGGCCTTTGAAATGCTGTCATTCCGTCTGGTGGAGACGCACAGTTTTAAAAACCTTATGTCGGTGGCTGTCCCACAGTACGTCGTGCCCAGCCGCCACTACTTTTCCAGGCAAGCCATCCCTTCCCTACACAACCAAGTGGGGTAAAAAATCAGGTGTGCACTGCACAACGCCATCTGTGCCAAGGTCCACCTAACTACCGATACGTGGACCAGTAAGCACGGTCAGGGGCGTTATATCTCCCTAACGGCACACTGGGTAAATGCAGTGGCGGATGGGCCTGAGGCGGATAGCAATTTGGCGCATGTCCTTCCACCACCGAGGATTGCAGGGCGCTTCAGTTTGTCTCCTGTTCCTAACTCCTCCTACTCCGCTTCCTCATCCTCTACCGCCTCCTCATCCGGACAGCGTAACACCTTCACCACCAACTTCAGCACGGCCAGGGGTAAACGACAGCAGGCAGTTTTACAACTTGCCTGTTTGGGGGACAAACCACACACCGCGCAGGAGTTGTGGAGGAGCATGGAACAGCAAACAAATGAGTGGTTGCTGCCAGCGAGCCTCAAGCCCGGCCTGGTGGTGTGCGATAACGGGAGAAATCTCATAGCAGCTCTGGGCCTAGCCGGTTTGACGCACATCCCTTGCCTGGCGCATGTGCTGAATTTGGTGGTGCAGAGGTTCCTTAAAAACTACCCCGATATGTCAGAGCTGCTGCAGAAAGTGCGGGCCGTTTGTGCGCACTTTCGGCGTTCTCAACCTGCTGCTGCTCGCCTGGCAGCGCTGCAGCGTAACTTCGGCCTTCCCGCTCACCGCCTCATATGTGACGTGCCCACAAGGTGGAACTCCACCTTGCACATGCTGGAAAGACTGTGCGAGCAGCAGCAGGCCATAGTGGAGTTTCAGCTGCAGCACGCACGCGTGAGTCGCTCTGCGGAACAGCACCACTTCACCACCAATAACTGGGCCTCCATGCGAGACCTGTGTGCCTTGTTGCGCTGTTTTGAGTACTCCACCAACATGGCCAGTGGCAATGACGCCGTTCTCAGCTTAACTATCCCACTTCTATGCCTCCTTGAAAAAACAATTCGGGCGATGATGGAAGAGGATGTGGCACAGGATGAGGAGGAGGAGGAGGAGGATGAAGAGGTAACATTTCAAAGGCTTTCAGGGCAGTCATTCGCAAGGGGCTCCGAGGGTGGGTTCCTGCACACACAAACGCCAGGGACACAATTGTCCAGCAGGGGCACAGTTCTGGAGGATGAGGAGGAGGAGGAGCTGGAGGAGGAGATGGAACCATGTTCACAGCAGGGTGGCACCCAGGCCAGCTCATGGCCATCACTGGTGCGTGGCTGGGGGGATACAGAGGACACGGACGATACACCTCCCACAGAGGACAGCCTTTCGTCGCCTCTGGGCAGCCTGGCACACATGAGCGATTACATGCTGCAGTGTCTCCACAACGACCGCCGAGTTGCCCACATTCTAACTTGTGCTGATTACTGGGTGGCCACGCTGCTGGATCCCCGTTACAAGGACAACGTACCGTCCTTAATTCACTCACTGGAGCGCGATCGCAAGATGCGCGAGTACAAGCGCACGCTGGTAGACGCGATGCTGCTGGCATTCCCATCTGACAGCGGGGCCACAGTGGAAGCACAAGGCAGAGGAGGAGGAGGTCGCCAACTCAACCAGGGCACCGCCAGCACCTCAGAAGGCAGGGTTAGCATGGCCGAAATGTGGAAAAGCTTTGTCAGCACGCCACAACAAACAGCAGCACCAGCAGCTCAGATGGAACGTCTTAGCAGGAGGCAGCATTTTACCAACATGGTGGAGCAGTATGTGTGCACACGCCTACATGTAGTGAATGAGGGGTCTGCCCCCTTCAACTTCTGGGTCTCCAAATTGGGCACATGGCCTGAGCTTGCCCTTTACGCCTTGGAGGTGCTGACGTGCCCTGCAGCCAGTGTATTATCTGAACGGGTATTTAGCACGGCTGGGGGTGTTATAACAGACAAGCGCAGCCGCCTGTCCAGAGACAATGTGGACAAGCTCACGTTCATTAAAATGAACCAGGCATGGATCCCACGGGACTTTTCCGTACCTTGTGCAGAATAGCAATGGATACCAACCTTACCCAGCCATTGTTCCATTTTTGCTCTTTCTCACTCTTTTGGGGTGTACCCTCATTTAAAATTTGTGAAAAGAAGCAGTGTTGGCTACCTCGTCCTCCTCCTCAGGGCCAGATTAACGTAGGGGCTATTGGAGCTGCAGCTCCATGCAGGCCCCTACCTTTTATATAGGCCCCGGGTTGGCCATATTCACTGTGACCGCTCTTCTGTCACTTGTAAACACAGAAGTCTGGCTTCTATGCTCGCTTCCCCAGGCAGCACCCTCAGAACCTCCCCACACAGCGCGAAGGCCGGACAAGGAGGGACAGTTGCCGATGCATGGATGTGTTTATGGGCTTCAGAGACAGCATCCCATGTTGAATTAGGCATGCATGGCTGCACCCTTCCTCCTCTGGGTGCATGCCAAGGCACGGCCCTTAAGGCCCTTCAAAATCCTCAGCACCAAGACCATGATGCTCTTAATCCGGCCCTGGTCCTCCTCCACCGCCGCTTCCACCTACACCGCCCATAGGTGTGCGCAGCCTATTGCATTAGGGTGTGCACCCCAAAGTTGAAATACACATGCATGTGTTTGCCTACATGTACATGGCCCCGATACATTACTCTCCCTGCTGGCAAAGAGAAATAGAGCAGAGCAGGTGCGAGGGAGATCTTTCCCATCTCCTCACTGGCAAACAGAGCGATAATGCTATGTGCCCTAGGTGATTAGGGTGTTATTTCCCTATCCACATTTGTTTGCAGAGCACTTGCCATGCTCTTAACTACGTTTTGCTGCCATTTGCAGCACTCTAGCCCTTTCCATTGGTGTTTTAGAGCCATTTTAGTGCCTTAAAGTTCGGGTCCCCATTGACTTCAATGGGGTTCGGTGTCCGGGAAAAGTTCGGTAAAAGTCCGGGACACGGACCCGGACTTTTTTTTAAAGTTCGGCCGAACCCGTCGAACACGGACATCTAGGTGTCCGCTCAACCCTAATCACAACATAATGACATTGGTATATCTTTACTAGTGAATGCATAACATCGGTAAATATAATGAATACAATAACATCGGTAAATATAATGAATACAATAATATTTGGTGAATACATATGGGTCAGGCCATTGCATCATAACATAATACGATTGCACATAATGATGTCAATGATGTCCTAATAGACTCTCAGATCTAGCAACATAAACGATATATAATAAGTTTGGGGTTAAAATCGATTAACAGTACATAAGAAAATAACAGACACATAATGGTTGGAGCGTTGCATCCAAAACAGCTCTACGCGTTTCATGGTTGTGACCAATCATCAGGAGCAGATGCGGAATGAGTAAATATATATACGTGTCTACAATAAGATACATGATAGTTAGTGTAATATAACAAAGGACCATAAAAAGGAAAGAAGGGAAGAAAAAAAAAAAAGAGAGAAAAAGGGAGGGAAGAGGTAGGGAAGACTGGCGTGCTGCTCTCCTCAGGCAGGTAACTCCAAAACGGGTACATAAAAGAAAGGAAAGGAGGCACAAACACCTAGTGCATTACCCAAGGTACTGTATAACATTTTTAATAAAAAATGTCAAATGCATACTCACAAACATGAAGAAATAAAATCGTGTTACAAATTCCCATCACACGTGTGCTGGAACATGTCCTATAAGATTCGACCACTAACGCATTTTGGGAGTCGAGCCCCCTTCATTAGAGCTGGTCATGACCATAGCAGATACAAGTATATATAGAGAGTAGCTTCATGTTCCTTCACCTTCTCCCCCCTCCCCTTCCCTCCCCCCAGAGAGAGAGGGGGCGGGACCATCCAGTGTCAACAAACACTCCTACTATGCCTATGTGCCTTAACCCTCATAACTTTAGTGGCACTGGTAGTATGTCCCATGGGACAGTTCAAATGGAAACTGCCCTCAGAACTTGCATCAACAACCAGCAAAGGGGTCCACAGAGTAGGGAATGTACGCCAGGAACGGCACTCAGTGTATGTGCAGAAAAAAAGAAGATCTCATAAAATCCTATGTACATTCTGGGCATGCTTTCCCTGATTCTTCTAATTTACAGGTGGAGCCATGACTGTTGTAGGTGACTTACCCCTCTTGGATCTCCTATATGGCAGCTCTTGTCCACTTGTACTGAACATCCCGTCCGTGCCTCAGTGACTGGCCGCCCATCCTCCCACCCACCCCCACATGCCGGAATGTGCTCCATGTAGTCTGTTCCTGCTGTACGATGTACATTCACCCCAGAGAAGACCGCGACTTCCTTTTCCTGGAACGCACGCTGTCAGCCTTGCGCTCCAGGACCTGTACCGCATCACTTCCTGTAAGACGGGGGCGGAAGCTCTGTATAGAGCCCGCCTCCGTCTGTAACTATGGGGACATGTACGCAATATCCGCTGGGTCCCTAGTTAGATTTGCTGCCTCCTGGCTGTTGGAGGAAGGCACTGCACTCCCCATATAATCACAATGGGACTTATAATACAAAACGTTAATCACCATGATCTACTGCGTCCCCCAAGGCATCGCCATCCGGAATACCATAATGGCAACAGAAATTTGAAAACAGGACCCTGTGTAGGCGAATGCCCTGGATTTCTTCTCTGTATATTATATATATATAATTCTATTTTATATATATAATTCCATATATACAATTTTACTCATTATGTGAGTGTGAAGAAGGAAAGTGGACATATGAATGTTCTCCTAGATGGATGTTGTTGCGTACTGGACAATCACACCCCGACTCCCTAGTGGACCAACTGGAGTCCTAAAACTCCAGTCTAATATAAGATGTAGGAACTAGGGATGATCGAACGGTTCGGGTCCACCATCGGTTCGGCCCGAACATTGGGTGTTCGAGGTTCGGCCGAATTTAGAACTTTTTGCCCAAAAAGTTCGGAATTCGGCAACCAGAACCGCCCAAAATGCAATGCTTCAGGAAATGGGCTTTAAAAGCCCGTGATTGGACCAGAACCATTAGCAAAAGCCAATTGAGGGGGCAGGAGAATGCTAGGAATGTGATTGGAGTGACTAGGGGGTCCCTAGACCAATCATTAGTGAATACGCCCCCCAGTATATAAGATCGCCCCTGCCATATTCCCAGCATTGTTATACTGGACATGGAAGAGAGTGGAAGCAGTTCTGTTAATTTTACTTTAAAAGTGTCATTTAGCTATTTTTAGTGTGAGGAAAGGGATATCTAGTGTAGTTAGAGTGCTCCTTTACACTTAAGTTAGCTTCAAAAATTTAGTTTCTGTAGGGAAAGTGTTAAGTGTCAGGGGACCGTAGTGTAGTGTAGGGTTAACTGACAGTGACTGCTATGGCAGGGTGACAAAACCCTTCCATAGCAGGGTGACCGCTATAGAGAAATGATCATTTCTCTGCTTCGGGACAGGTATGTGGCTTCTCACCAGCAAGCATTTTTTAATGCTGCAGGGGCTGCCACTGCCAGTGCTTTTTTGAGGACATGTTTGATGTCAGACATGACATCTGAATATGTGTATAGGGGGTATATATAGACATATATGTCTGAATATATACCCCTAGACATATATAGGTTTGATAGTAGCAGAAATAAATGCTTGCGCTAATGAAATCATTTACAGTAATATATTTCTGCTACTATCACACCTATATATGTCTCGGGGTATATATTCAGACATATATGCCTATATATACCCCCTATACACATGTTCAGATGTTTTGCCTGCCTCAAAAGAACCCCAAAAAATGCCAAAAAAACGCTAGTGTCAAAAAAAAAAAATGCCCAGGTGTGTTTTTGCTGGCATTTTTTGGGGGGTTTTGGAGGCAGGCAAAACATCAGAACTTGTGCACAGTACCACTATACACAAGTTCAGATGTTTTTCCTGACTGCAAAGAACCCAAAAAAATGCCTGCTATTAAACCGGCAAGGTGTTACAGCAGAGAAGCCATATTCCTGTGCTTAAAGTTTTCTAATACAAACAATCTTTTTTTTTATGGTTCTGGACATGCTACAGAGCTGAAACTTCACATGTACACCTTTTAGACCCCCCAGACACAAAATCACACAAAAAAAAAGTTCTTAAAAATTGTCATTTTTGATAAAAAAAGCCAATTATTGAAAAATTAAAAAAAAAAAAAAAAAAAAAAAAAAAAAGAGATTTTTTGATTTTTACTTTGGATTTAGTATCTGGGGGGTCTAAAAAGTGTACATGTGAAGTTTCAGCTCTGTAGCATGTCCAGAACCCCCCAAAAATTAGCATTTTCTTATAATTTTTATTAGAACAGGAATACGGCTTCTCTACGGCGCTTTTTCTTGCATTTATCGGGCATTTTTGGAGGCAGGCATGACTTTTTTTGGATTTAGTGTCTGGGGGGTCTAAAAAGTGTACCTGTGAAGTTTCAGCTCTGTAGCATGTCCAGAACCAGAAAAAAGATAATTTTTCAGTAGAGCAGGGATGGTGGGACCCCTCTTTTACACTTATATGATCTTTTTTTTGGGGTTCTGGACATGCTACAGAGCTGAAACTTCACAGGTACACCTTTTAGACCCCCCAGACACAAAATCACACAAAAAAAGTTCTTAAAAATTGTCATTTTTGATAAAAAAGCCAATTATTGAAAAATTAAAAAAAAAAAAAAAGAGAGATTTTTTTGATTTTTACTTTGGATTTAGTATCTGGGGGGTCTAAAAAGTGTACATGTGAAGTTTCAGCTCTGTAGCATGTCCAGAACCATAAAAAAAAAGATCGTTTGTATTAGAAAACTTTAAGCACAGGAATATGGCTTCTCTGCTGTAACACCTTGCCGGTTTAATAGCAGGCATTTTTTTGGGTTCTTTGCAGTCAGGAAAAACA
Organism: Pelophylax lessonae; assembly: GCF_965119305.1. Taxonomy (NCBI): domain Eukaryota; kingdom Metazoa; phylum Chordata; class Amphibia; order Anura; family Ranidae; genus Pelophylax; species Pelophylax lessonae. Next base: position 11,332 of record NW_028119781.1, read on the forward strand.
TCTGAACTTGTGTATAGTGGTACTGTGCACAAGTTCTGATGTTTTGCCTGCCTCCAAAATTCCCCAAAAAATGCCAGCAAAAACACACCTGGGCATTTTTTTTTTTTGACGCTAGCGTTTTTTTTGGCATTTTTTGGGGTTCTTTTGAGGCAGGCAAAACATCTGAACATGTGTATAGGGTGTATATATACACACATAATTATATGTATATAGACACCTAGACATATATAGGTGTGATAGTAGCAGAAATATATTACTGTAAATGATTTCATTAGCGCAAGCATATATTTCTGCTACTATCACACCTATATATGTCTAGGGGTATATATACAGACATATATGTCTATATATCCCCCCTATACACATGTTCAGATGTTTTGCCTGCCTCAAAAGAACCCCAAAAAATGCCAAAAAAAACGCTAGCGTCAAAAAAAAAAAATGCCCAGGTGTGTTTTTGCTGGCATTTTTTGGGGAATTTTGGAGGCAGGCAAAACATCAGAACTTGTGCACAGTACCACTATACACAAGTTCAGATGTTTTTCCTGACTGCAAAGAACCCAAAAAAATGCCTGCTATTAAACCGGCAAGGTGTGAAAACCGAGAAGCCATATTCCTGTGCTTAAAGTTTTCTAATACAAACAATCTTTTTTTTTCTGGTTCTGGACATGCTACAGAGCTGAAACTTCACATGTACACTTTTTAGACCCCCCAGATACTAAATCCAAAGTAAAAATCAAAAAATCTCTTTTTTTTTTTTTTTTTTTTTAATTTTTCAATAATTGGCTTTTTTATCAAAAATGACAATTTTTAAGAACTTTTTTTTGTGTGATTTTGTGTCTGGGGGGTCTAAAAGGTGTACCTGTGAAGTTTCAGCTCTGTAGCATGTCCAGAACCAGAAAAAAAGATCATATAGGTGTTAAAGTTAAAGGAGGGTCCCGACCCACATCCCTGTTCTACTGAAAAATTATCTTTTTTTTTTTTCATGGTTCTGGACATGCTACAGAGCTGAAACTTCACATGCACACCTTTTAGACCCCCCAGATACTAAATCCAAAGTAAAAATCAAAAAAAATCTCTTTTTTTTTTTTTTTTTAAATTTTTCAATAATTGGCTTTTTTATCAAAAATGACAATTTTTAAGAACTTTTTTTTGTGTGATTAATAGTTAATGGGGCATGACCCAGAACCCTAGGCACTTTTTAGGGGCATTTATTGGGTTTTAGGGCTTAAAAATGGTGTTTTTTGATTACAGAAGTTCGGGTCCCATTGATTTCAATGGGGTTCTGAAATCCGGGCCGAACTTTCGTGAAGTTCGGGTCTTCTGGTCGAACCGAACTTTTCAAAAGTTCGATCATCCCTAGTAGGAACCTGATGCTATTCAATGCTGTAAACATCACTTAAAACATGTACAGTGATACAATCAATAATGTAAGTAAAGTGCCTATATATACAAAATATATGATAAAAAAACATCTTTTAAAAAGCATCTTTTTTTAAAAAACATAAAATATGTAAAATATGAATCTGCTATGCACTTTTTTCACTAGAACTGCTTACAATAGCGTGTTCAGCAGCTAAAATAGTGCAATGGTAAAATGGAAAAATGGTACACCATGTACACCCAATGTCCTCATAGCCTAAGCCTCATATCCAATGCCCTATCTTGTTGGGTGGATCTTCCTACCTATAGTGATGACCCCAAACCCTCACCCTATTTGTCTCTCCTACCCATCCTACACTTAGCTCCCCCCTATTATATATCTATTTAGCACATGACTCTATAAAACTCCCTAACAAAGACCATAGGGCCAACTACCCTGCACTCAACTTATGACAGCTGTGATGTCCAAACTCTCATTCAACCCCCTAGGAGCCAATGAGCCAAGTTGACCATAGACCAAAAATACGTTTCCCTACTGCACAATCTTTGAAATCTGAGGCCAGCGTCTGTATAACCTGTAATGGCCTCAAGTCCAAAGGCTTTCAGACCTACCGATTTTTTGTCATGCACATCCCGAAAATGGCAGGAGAGAGAATGTTTATCAAAACCTTTGTGGATGTTTCTTTTATGCTCTCCAAATCGTGTTCTGAAAGTGCGTGAAGTGCAGTCTACATAAAGGAGTCCGCAGGGACAGACGAGACCATAGACCACAAACTCTGTGGAACAGTTAATAAACTGTCTGGTAGGATGTACTCGACCGTCTGTCTGCGCGACCTCCCTTTTTCTGTGCCACATGTATTGGCAAAGTCCGCAGTTGGAGACTCCACATCTAAAGGAGCCCTTTTGATCGAATAAAGTCTTCCAAATCGGTGCCAGTTCTGTCCTAGTGGGTTTGACTCGGCTCGGTGCTAAGACACTCTTTAGATCTTTCGGTCTACGATAGATGACCTTTGGTTTACTTGAAATGGCCCCTGATAGTAATGGATCTTTTTCTAGAATGCCCCAAATGTTTTTCTAGGATGTTTTTAATGGCAAACGCTTTTTGGTTGTATTTGGTGCAGAATGACACTTGATAGTCCTCCCTTCTTTTATATACCCGACTGGTTCTACAATTCTCAGACTTCCTCTCATCGGTGTATTCCTGCCTATATTTGGTGTAGGCTGTATGTATGCATTCAGTGCCGGGACAAGGTCATCCAGCGCCCAGGGCAAGGATGCCAAACTGCGCCCCCCCCTTCCCTTAGGTTTAGGGGCAAGGTGCCCCCCATCCTTGCAAAAAACCATTGCGCCCAGGGCAACCTCCCCTCCTGCCTACCCCTTGTCCCGGCCCTGTATGCATTGGTTGTCATACCCCTTTTGTTGGAATTTTTTGATCAGGATAGAGCTCTGTTCTTTAAAATCTTCGAGCTTGGTACATGTACATCTGAGCCTGCAAAATTGACCCAATTTGGGTCAATTTTGCAGGCTCAGACATACATGTACCAAGCTCGAAGATTTTGAAGAACAGAGCTCTATCCTGATCAAAAAATTCCAACAAAAGGGGTAGGACAACCAATGCATACATACAGCCTACACCAAATATAGGCAGGAATACACCGATGAGAGGAAGTCTGAGAATTGTAGAACCAGTCGGGTATATAAAAGAAGGGAGGACTATCAAGTGTCATTCTGCACTAAATACAACCAAAAAGCGTTTGCCATTAAAAACATCCTAGAAAAACATTTGGGGCATTCTAGAAAAAGATCCATTACTATCAGGGACCATTTCAAGTAAACCAAAGGTCATCTATCGTAGACCGAAAGATCTAAAGAGTGTCTTAGCACCGAGCTGAGTCAAACCCACTAGGACAGAATTGGCACCGATGTGGAAGATTGTATTCAATAAAAAGGGCTCCTTTAGATGTTGGGTCTCCAACTGCGGACTTTGCCAATACATGTGGCACAGAAAAAGGGAGGTCGCGGAGACAGACGGTCGAGTACATCCTACCAGACAGTTTATTAACTGTTCCACAGAGTTTGTGGTCTATGGTCTCGTCTGTCCCTGCGGACTCCTTTATGTAGACTGCACTTCACGCACTTTCAGAACACGATTTGGAGAGCATAAAAGAAACATCCACAAAGGTTTTGATAAACATTCTCTCTCCTGCCATTTTCGGGATGTGCATGACAAAAAAAAATCGGTAGGTTTGAAAGCCTATGGACTTGAGGCCATTACAGGTTATACAGACGCTGGCCTCAGATTTCAAAGATTGTGCAGTAGGGAAACGTATTGGATTCATCAACTTGGCTCATTGGCTCCTAGGGGGTTGAATGAGAGTTTGGACATCACAGCTGTCATACGTTGAGTGCAGGGTAGTTGGCCCATGGTCTTTGTTAGGGAGTTTATAGAGTCATGTGCTAAATAGATATATAATAGGGGGGAGCTAAGTGTAGGATGGGTAGGAGAGACAAATAAGGTGAGGGTTTGGGGTCATCACTATAGGTAGGAAGATCCACCCAACAAGATAGGGCATTGGATATGAGGCTTAGGCTATGAGGACATTGGGTGTACATGGTGTACCATTTTTCCATTTTACCATTGCACTATTTTAGCTGCTGAACACGCTATTGTTAGCAGTTCTAGTGAAAAAAGTGCATAGCAGATTCATATTTTACATATTTTATGTTTTTTAAAAAAAGATGCTTTTTAAAAGATGTTTTTTTATCATATATTTTGTATATATAGGCACTTTACTTACATTATTGATTGTATCACTGTACATGTTTTAAGTGATATTTACAGCATTGAATAGCATCAGGTTCCTACATCTTATATTACACTGGAGTTTTAGGACTCCAGTTGGTCCACTAGGGAGTCGGGGTGTGATTGTCCAGTACGCAACAACATCCATCTAGGAGAACATTCATATGTCCACTTTCCTTCTTCACACTCACATAATGAGTAAAATTGTATATATGGAATTATATATATAAAATAGAATTATATATATATAATATACAGAGAAGAAATCCAGGGCATTCGCCTACACAGGGTCCTCTTTTCAAATTTCTGTTGCCATTATGGTATTCCGGATGGCGATGCCTTGGGGGACGCAGTAGATCATGGTGATTAAAGTGGAGTTCCACCCTATTTTTATACTTACCTCCATCTTCTCGCTCCGGGTCCGGGTTCTCCTCGTAGCGAAGAAAATATACTTACCTTACTTCCTTCTTCCTCCTTCCTCGGCTGCGGCCCGTCGTCACTTCCTGGCTCTGCAATGATTCCTGGGAGCTGGACGTCATAGCTCCCAGGAATCATTGCGCCTGCACCGGCCCCGACGTCAGTTCCGGGTCGCGCGCGTCATCCCCTTCTAAACAGCTTCTGGGCATGCCCAGAAGCTGTGGAGGGGTGACGCGCGCGACCCGGAAGTGACGTCGGGGCCGGCGCAGAGCATCGTGGGACCACAGAAGGCGGAAGAAGACGCCGAAGAGGACGCGCTGGCTTCAAGCTGCCCACATCTGAGATGGCAGCGCTGGACAAGACGTTTGCAAGGTAAGTATTTCGTCTTGCAGGTAAGTGCAACCCGGGACAGATCAGAGGCTAGCCATTGTGGAATGCACTAGCCCTGACTGTCCCGGGGGTATTAAAAAAACAAAAAACAAATCCAGGGTGGAACTCCGCTTTAACGTTTTGTATTATAAGTCCCATTGTGATTATATGGGGAGTGCAGTGCCTTCCTCCAACAGCCAGGGGGCAGCAAATCTAACTAGGGACCCAGCGGATATTGCGTACATGTCACCATAGTTACAGACGGAGGCGGGCTCTATACAGAGCTTCCGCCCCATCTTACAGGAAGTGATGCTGTACAGGTCCTGGAGCGCAAGGCTGACAGCGTGCGTTCCAGGAAAAGGAAGTCGCGGTCTTCTCTGGGGTGAATGTACATCGTACAGCAGGAACAGACTACATGGAGCACATTCCGGCATGTGGGGGTGGGTGGGAGGATGGGCGGCCAGTCACTGAGGCACGGACGGGATGTTCAGTACAAGTGGACAAGAGCTGCCATATAGGAGATCCAAGAGGGGTAAGTCACCTACAACAGTCATGGCTCCACCTGTAAATTAGAAGAATCAGGGAAAGCATGCCCAGAATGTACATAGGATTTTATGAGATCTTCTTTTTTTCTGCACATACACTGAGTGCCGTTCCTGGCGTACATTCCCTACTCTGTGGACCCCTTTGCTGGTTGTTGATGCAAGTTCTGAGGGCAGTTTCCATTTGAACTGTCCCATAGGACATACTACCAGTGGCCACTAAAGTTATGAGGGTTAAGGCACATAGGCATAGTAGGAGTGTTTGTTGACACTGGATGGTCCCGCCCCCTCTCTCTGGGGGGAGGGGAAGGGGAGGGGGGGGAGAAGGTGGAGGAACATGAAGCTACTCTCTATATATACTTGTATCTGCTATGGTCATGACCAGCTCTAATGAAGGGGGCTCGACTCCCAAAATGCGTTAGTGGTCGAATCTTAGAGGACATGTTCCAGCACACGTGTGACGGGAATTTGTAACACGATTTTATTTCTTCATGTTTGTGAGTATGCATTTGACATTTTTTATTAGAAATGTTATACAGTACCTTGGGTAATGCACTAGGTGTTTGTGCCTCCTTTCCTTTCTTTTATGTACCCATTTTGAAGGTGCATCAATTTACTTTATGCAATTTTTGTAACCTTAGATACTCTGCAAGTGGCAACAGGTACATTTCCTTCCCCCCCCTCCTTTTCCCTCCCCCCCCTTTTCCTTTTTTATTATTCTTTCCACTCTCCCATTTCCCTACCTCCTCCTTTCCTTTTCTCTTTTTTTTCTTCCCTTCTTTCCTTTTTATGGTCCTTTGTTATATTACACTAACTATCATGTACCTAATTGTAGACACGTATATATTTACTCATTCCGCATCTGCTCCTGATGATTGGTCACAACCATGAAACGCGTAGAGCTGTTTTGGATGCAACGCTCCAACCATTATGTGTCTGTTATTTTCTTATGTACTGTTAATCGATTTTAACCCCAAACTTATTATATATCGTTTATGTTGCTAGATCTGAGAGTCTATTAGGACATCATTGACATCATTATGTGCAATCGTATTATGTTATGATGCAATGGCCTGACCCATATGTATTCACCAAATATTATTGTATTCATTATATTTACCGATGTTATGCATTCACTAGTAACGATATACCAATGTCATTATGTTGTGATGTAACATGTAAATTTATGAATTAAAAGTGATATTATATGTCTATACTGGACTATGAATTTTATGTACATATATGTTATCAGATCATTTATTTATTGATATGGTCTCTTTGATTGCAGCCATGTGTTTCATATAAAGTCCCAATTTCCCCTTGTTTTTAGTTATTCAGTAGGGATGGAGGAATATGACCTTACCCTGTTATCTCCCCATTTAAAGTCCCAATCACCCCCCCCCCCCATTTTTTTAACTATAGAGAATAAATGTCGCACTGTCAAATGCAGGGTCAACATCCATCCATATAGCATGCACATACACCAGGCCCCTGGCACCTCTCTTCCCGTACCCCCGGCCTCCATCTTCTCCCTCCACACTAGGACCTTCGGCGTCCTCTTCTCTATCCTACCTGGGACCCCTGATGCCACCTTCACTGTCCACTCTTTCTGTTAAGCAGTTGCAGCACTGCTCTCCATCTTCTGACAGCAGAGTACATCTCATAGTCCTTATGAAAAGTCCTCATCAAATTACAGGTTTTCTCAGAACATTTGCATTGCCACAAGCAACCTTCCATATGGGCTTCTAGCTTCAGCCCACTCCCCATGGCTCCCGCAGTTGCAGTCTCACACCTGGCCTGGCGCTTGAACAACAGTTCCGGGCACAGAAAAGGATTTTTTTGACTTTTCATTTTGCCATTGCCAGGGGCAACTGGCCCAGTAACTAATGGCAAAATCCCGGATGAGCCCCCAAATGTAGTAGGTTTTCCAGGCATTGGGCCTGCAATTGTTACCGGTAACACTCCCAGCACATTTGAGCTGTAACCCCAGGTGTGAGAACTGAGACAATTACCATTCCGGCATCTTGGTTTGTTTTGTTTTATTGAGATTAGGGGATGGGAGAAGGGAATGAGTGGGATACTCCTCTGGCTTAACTAGGTACAATTTTGGGACTTTGTAGAAAAATGCCTGTTAGCGCTGTCTTGGCACCAGCTGATTGCCAGCCAACGCTTCCTGACACTGTAACACTGAGAACTGTGCTGGAACCTCAACATTAATTCAGAAGATCCAGGACTGTAGAATACTTGACTCCTGACACTGCTTTGCTCAAAAGTCACTGAACAGCTCCCTCCAACCTTACGCTAGCTTGAGGTAGCTCTTTGTAAATTCCTGTGCTGCTGCAACTCTCAACCTGTACACTCCACACTGTACACTGACTCTTCAGGGCCAAAACTGCAGGCGACCCCTTTAACACTTCAGGGTCCTCAACCTAGGTACCCCCTCTAACACTTCAGGGTCCTCCGACCAGGCACCCCCTTTCCAGCTAGCTGACTCTCGGATCCCAGAAACTTCTCCGGAGTGGTCCCCTCTGACACTAAGTAGACCCCCAGGGGCAATCCACAGCACTCACAAACTTTGTAGGCTTTCCTGGGACTGGACCCCTCTCTCTCTCTCTCTCCGCTGGTTCTCGGCACACCAGATCCTCTTCAGCTCAACTCAGCACTCTGGATTCTCAGGCAGCACCCGAGACATCCACTTCCTCAGACAGGAGGAGAGACAGCCGATCTCTCCCTCCTGGGACTCAAACTTATACCCATTCCCAGAATCCTCTGCGGCAGAATCTGCCTTCTGGGGTAGATACAAGTCTGAATGAGTCCCTGATTGGGTTTCCTCCACTGCCCTATGAGAAGCCTCTCACAGAGCCAGTGGGGAGACTTCCCTCTCAGCAGATGCACCTGGAAGCCATGACACTCTGACCAAAAGAAATCATGGCCCTGTTGTTACTCAGACAAGACCTACTATGCATTTACCTAGCACCTACCTGTAGGGTGCTACATGTGTATATATATATAGCAGTGGGTGGAGGGGAGAGAGCAGAAGTAAGGAGTATGTAATGTACAACATAGAGTATATAGTGCAGGGGTCAGGAGTATGTAATGTACAACATAGAGTATATAGTGCAGGGGTCAGGAGTATGTAATGTACAACAGAGTTTATAGTGCAGGGATCAGGAGCATGTAATGTACAATATAAATTATACAGTGTAGGGGTCAAGAGTACATAATGTACAACATAGAGTATATAGTGCAGGGGTCAGGAGTATGTAATGTACAACATAGAGTATATAGTGCAAGGGTCAGGAGTATGTAATGTACAACAGAGTATATAGTGCATGGGTCAGGAGTATGTAATATGAATGTAGAATCCCTCTGACATCCAAAAGGCAGGATAACTCCCCTAGAGGCCAAGGGACGGGCCAGCATTTCACCCCAGGGCTTAATCTATTCTATGGCATAAATACAGGGACCAAGAAAGGTTATTGGGCACCAGTCACTTTTGTCTTTTTAAAGTGTTATTGCAGAATGGTTCGGGAGGTGAGGGGTTGGAGGTGAGGGGGGGGGGAATGGGGGTCTCAGGTACCATGGCAGATCACTTACAGACTCTGCAGATCAATGTCTACTCTCACAGTGTCAGAACCTATAAGCCGACTGAGTAACACTGTAAGCACATTCCCAAATTTCAGTGCGTCCTCCAAGTGAGTCACCAGGCCCTCCTTAGAGACCGGCATTCTTCATGACTCTCTCCAGCATGGGGCCTCCCCTGGGTCTCCTCCTTGGCACAGCTTCCTCCAGACCAGGCAGGACAGCTTCACAACCACTTCAGCACATGTTAGGCCCCAAAACAGGCTAATGGACCAAACAGCAGAGCTCCATCCAGCAGCCCCTCCCTACACCTCATCCCAGGGGAAGAGAGCGAGCACATGGCCTGTCCCAAATATTTATTTCCTCCACCAGCATGCACCAGTGACAAACCTCCTACTGGATTGGCGGACATAAATTTAAATATTCTTAATGTAAGACATTAAACCCAAAGAAAATATTTATTATATTGCAGCTTATCGATTCTTAGATTTGATGTTAGTTTTCCTTTTTAGGATTTCTCATATGTTCATCTGGTGATCTGGCCAGTAAATCTGTTCTATAAAAGCTCCAACTCTAAAGCAGAATGTATCAGTTACTGGGATGGGGCAGACCATTTACCACTGACATGGGTGCTAACAATGATCAGCTTTTATTTATTCTTGTAAAACCTTTATCCCAAAGGAAAAAAACAGTTTGCTGTAACTGATTATAAAGTGTGAGATGGAGTTTGGCTTCAATTTGTTACTGTTGTTAAATCTGATAATATATCTAACACCCCCCCCCCCCCAGATTGATAATGCTGCTGTCTCCAGAGTGGGGGCGCTCTAATACAGAAGGTGTGACCACGTGAAAACAGAGGGGGAAAATGCCTTAAAAAGAAAAGTAATGCAGCCACCACATCTAATGATTGGTAAGCTGCAATGTATGACATTTTTGGTTTTGGGTTTATTATCATTTTAGTTTGGTTGGTGAAATGTCATACTATGTCCAGTGATAGCGGTGACATCTACTGGCCACACTGAGAAATCACAACTCAGCTTAAGCGTAGGGAAAAACCAGGTGAAAAACTGAACAATCAGTCTGAGCTAAGAACAGCCCAGCAAAAAACTAACATGACATAGTAGCCCCTATTTAAGACAAGCTGTAACTTCAGATCCCTGTCCCCTTTTTTTCTGACTGCTCAGACAAACTGTCTAAATTCTGGACTTCTAACAGATGTAAAGAAGAGAGGAATGCAGATAAAGGGGTACAACTTATGTAGGAGGATTTGTTTAATCTCTGTATATCACCTGAGGCCAGTCACTTCACTGGGTATATAGAGGGTTTACACCCACTCTAAATGTTCACATGAGACAAGTTGCAGAGGTCCCACACCGCTGCCTCCCATCTCCTGAGACTGCACTCAGTGACTTGGGTGTGAGACTATACAGACATATCCCTCCACCCGGCACAGCCAGCAAATAACAGAGCAAGTAACCCCAGGAGAATTGTTCTGTCAGAGATCTTACTAGACCCGGACATGGGGCAGAAGACCCAAAGAACATACCACAGGTGCCTAGGTCTAGTAAAGTCTATGGTGAAAGTGAACATTTTTTCTGCCAACTGAACCCCAGAATCTCCATAAATCCAGTCTAGAGACATAAATTGTGTCTGCAGCACAGAGAAGGAAGATTATCCGAGAGAAATACAGGAATACAGGACGGGGAACACAGCTCAGGAAAGTGACCAGGGTATTACAGGCTGATATCACCCAGTCCCCGCCCTACTCTGGACCAATCAGTGAGCAGTATGGGTGGAGGAATGTATTTAGTGTTAATGACCCACCTGTGCTGATCTCTGTAGGAGTGTCCTCCTCTATAAATGTCCCCGTTATTCCATCCTCCTCCATAGACTGCTGATCATCCCTCACATACATCTCTTCTTCTTCTGCTTTAACCTCAAATTCTATATCGATTGGATCTCCACTCTAAATCAGGAAAATGAGAGAGAATATCATCTGTAAAATATAAGATTTATTATTGTGTCATCACATAAAAATCCGAGTCTGTGTTTTATAATCTCTGTCTCACCAACCTTGTAACAGTGAGGGATGGTGTGATCTTCCTGTGTGGAATCCCGGGAATACAGAGGACGGGGACATCTCTCTGGTGGGTTCCTGGTATTAGGTGGCTCCATCATATCCTTGTGTCCTTCTGAAAACTCCTCCATCACTCCAAACTCCTCATCCTCCTCTTTATACTCTTCTTTAACATCAATATTATCATCCCCGAGGTTTCCACTCTGAAAAAATAATAAAACATTTCTTGTAACAAACATGCTGTGTATAAATCAGAATTACCAATAATTGTCACTCATCTACCTGATGATGGTGAGGGATGGTGTGACCCTCCTGTGTGGAATCCCGGGAATACAGAGGACGGGGACATCTCTCTGGTGGGTTTCTGTAGCTGGATGACTCCTCCATGGTGTCCTGATACAGATCTTTGTGTTCTTTTAGAAACTCTGACTCCTCCATCACCCCATCCTCATCATCCTCCTCTTTTATCTCTTCTTTAACCTCAACTTTAGAATCTCTCAGGTTTCCACTCTGAATATAAAATAAAAATGACATCAATGGTAACAATGCAGATAATGTACAGATCCTAATGATACTATCAGTGATTGTTCCTCCTCTACCTGATGATGGTGAGGGATGGTGTGACCTTCCTGTGTGGAATCCCGGGAATACAGAGGACGGGGACATCTCTCTGGTGGGTTCCCATTACTGGATCCATCTGTAGGAAACACACACACTGACTGAATACATTGTTTCTATGTGTTTATCAGATGATGGGGGATCTAGGTGGATCCTCCGTACTGCTCTCTCCTTTACAATAAAGTCTCCTCTTACCCGGTGATGTGAGGGGCGGCTGATTCTCCATCATGACGTCCTTGTAAAGATCCTTGTGTCCTTCTAAATGCTCCCACTCCTCCATGGAGAAATAGACAGTGACATCCTGACACCTTATAGGAACCTGACACACACAATGATACAGTCACCATCCAGACACATCCCTTGTCTGTTACTGGATAATGTCCCAGAATTCCCAGCACCGCTCACCTCTCCTCGATGATCTCTCTGGTGACTTCTAGAATCTTCTTTGTATTTCTCTATTCTATCAGGGAGGGAGGTGGAGGCAATGTGATGGTCATATGATCTCCAGACTTCACAGGAGGAAAACTCTAGATCTGAACACAAATAGTAAAATCAAATGAAATTCCCAGAATCCTCCTCACTTCTCCATTCAGGTTCCCATTTGATTAAAGCCCCACCTCAGACTGAGGTATAATTTACCCACACAGGACCCCCACACTACGCAGAGTAAAAGCTTGTTGCACGCATTCTGACATCATTACATACAACGCAGGACCAACAGACCCACTTTACTAATGAGGATGCCAAGGATCCGCCCACATCCTAAGAGAGGAGAAGAAAAAGCCAGATGGAGGGACATTGGGAGGAGGAGCTGTGAGGTCAGTGTGATGTCATAGGACATCTAGACTCTGGATGGAGGGACATTTGGATGAGGAGATTTTAGGGGCCCTCTATATGAGGCTCTCATGTGATCAGGTGACGTGCGGAGGAACGGAGTGTAAATAGCAGACAATTTTCTCCAGAGCTCCTAATGGTGGGGATGGATTTTGCTGCATGCTGGTGCCAAGTTTCCACCCCACAGGGTCACTGCAGGGGTGGAGAAAAGCTGTGTAAGAGGATATGGAGGAGAGATGAGGAGGAGATCCAGGAATCAGGATAAAGGTCAGGACAAGCAACAGACGAGCGCATCCAAGAGATGAGGGGGAGGGGAGGAAGTCACTTAAGGTGACCATAGATACATGGAAATTCAGCTGGTTTAACAGGGATCGGTCACATTTCCATCCATGTGTGGTCACTGCTGGATAAAAGTCACTCGATCGGCGACTACAGCCAATAGCTTCATCACTGATCTGTGTATTCTGAGAGTGGAGGAGCGCCCCCCATTGTTAGAATACAAAAATGCAGTGGGGAGGATTTCCCCATCCCCCTCCAATGTGTGGATGGGGGAATCGCTTCAGTTTTTTTTTCATCCAGCCCACTGGCTGAACGATAAAACTGAACCATGTATGGTCAGCTTAGGAAGCAAGATATATTATTCATCAACTGATCCCCCCTAAAGGGGTTAATCTATGTATTACCTCCTCTGCCGCCAGTTCCTGCATTGTCTTCTCTCTCCGTCCTACCAAATTGAATGTCCTATCTGAATCTGACATCACTTCCTGTCTGTATTCCATAGAGACTTCCTGTCTGGGTAGAAGTGAGATCACCACCTTGTGGAGCTCAGAGGAACTGCAGCCCTGTGAACCGTCTGGTAGTGTGAACACGGCCTTGTGCTGTGTGTGTATGTACTGTATATCCTTCCCCTTTCTCTCCTCCCTGAGTGTGTATGAAGAGGCGGAGCTCCTGCTGGAACAGCGGTCGGAGGAGGAAGCCGAGTCTAGGAGGGAGACTGACAGAAAGCGCAGCAGACTTGCAGGAGTGAGAATCCAGTTCCTTTGCCATCGGAGGTGAAGGGAGTGTGAAGGATGTTTGTGACTCTGGTAGCTGAAAAGCTGGGAGTCATATTGCTCTGGTGAGTGGGGAAACACTACTAAGGGGGCGCCCTCACCATCACGTGTGTAAGAGGTGGAAGAAGGCGTGGCTACACTACAGCTGGCACAGTTTGGAGCATGGAGAACTTTCACACCTTATCAACTTTTCATTCATTTGTGAACTTTTTTTTAAACAAAATACGTTTATTAAGGTAGATGTAAAGTGGAAGCAGTGGACTTGCAGAGAACACTATATTGAGTACACAATATTGTATGATTACATGAATTTGCACAGATGTTTAGTTTATTTAATATAACAGCAGATATTATAATATCAATGAAGTAGATGCAAAGTGGAAGCAGTGGATCTGCAGGGAACAAAATCTTTTGCACAAAGCACTTTATGTTGTATATGAATTTGCACATGGATCAGTTTACTTAATTTATTGATAAACCCTATACCATGAGTGAAGTAGGTGTAAAGTGGAAGCAGTAGATCTGCAGATAATATTATTTTGAGCCCCTAGTACTTTATATATGAATGTATCCACATATTTTAGTGTATTTGTGATAATTTATGTGCACACACAATAGGACAGCGCTGTGACACATAATGCTCTTCTAGTTGATAAAGGGAATACTTACCTTTGTTACAGCAGCAGTCCGGTATAAGTTATTTTTGTAGGTATTTGAGTTGTTACACATAGTGCAGGTTTTTTCCATTTATATTGGTGACATAATCGCCCAAATTTGGGGATCGGGAGCCATTTCCACCCTTTACTCTCGGCTGGGGTTCTTTGTATCCATATAACAGATGTTCTACATGACTAAATCTGCAATCAATTTTACTGCAAAATCAAAGGTGCCAAAATGTCTCCCCCCGAGCAGTAATATATTTCTATCCCCCTTGGTGGGAGTGGAGATGACCCATCTATAAGGATATACAGTACATACACAGCACAAGGCCGTGTTCACACTACAAGATGTCTCTCAGGGCTGCAGTTCCTCGGAGCTCCACAAGGTGGTGATCTCTCCTCTACCCAGACAGGAAGTCTCTATGGAATACAGACAGGAAGTGATGTCAGGTACAGACAGGAAGTTCCGGGTGAGAGGTAAGTTGGGAGGAAGTAGAGAGAAGACATTACTGGAAGTGGCAGCAGAGGAGGTAATAAGATCTTATTTTCTATTTACACCCAGTAACCCCCCGTCATGTCCGTCCTCTTCCTCCATAGTCACTGTGACCTCTTTTATCTCCAGCAGATGATGATAAACACATATATAGTGTGGAAACCTAGATTAACCCCTTCAGGGGAACAGTTGATGAATAATATATCTTTCTTCCAAATCCGGCCATACATGGTTTTGTTTTATCGTTCAGCCAGCAGGATGAGTAAAAAAAGCTACACTTATTCCCCATCCACACATTGGAGGGGGATGGGAGAGTTCTCCCCGCTGCACTATTGAATTCTGACAATGGCGGCGCTCCTCCGCTCTCAGAATACACAGATCAGTGATGAAGCTATTGGCTGCAGCTGCTGATGGAGTGACTTTTATCCGGCAGTGACCACACATGGATGGAAATGTGACCGATCCCTGCTGAACCAGCTGAATTTCTATGTATCTATGGTCACCTTAAGTGACTTCCTCCCCTCCCCCACATCACCTTCATTATGTAAGTCATGCTGAGATAATCTCCCATTGGCTAAGCAATATCCTGATTTGTCTCTGAGCTCCTTCTTGCTATTCCTCGTCTTGCCTGTTGTTTCCTTGGATTGATTTTCTGTGTAGTGACCCCGGCTTCATCTCTTGGATGCACTCGTCTGTTGCTTGTCCTGACCTTTATCCTGATTCTCATCTCATAACCAACATAAAGAATGCAATTTGTGATCCAGGTGGCCAAATTTTACGAGAATCCCGGACCCCATTAATAATAGAAAACACTAAACTGTTGTCAGGGAAATGGCCGTAGGAGAACTGGCAACATTGCCAGTAATAGCAATGGACATTCCTGACTCAACTGACATAGCCCTCTGCTTGCCTGTCAGGGAAATGGCCTATAAAAGGATGCCATAGGATCAGACTCATTGCTGGATTATCTCTCAGCTTCCTGTGTTCTGTGCTTCCTGTTTCCTGTTTGGATTTCCTGTTGTGACCTTGGCTTGTTCCTGATTCCGTTTGATCTCCTGCTCCTGGTTTGACCCTTGACTTCTACCACTGACCCTGCTTCCGTTACCTACCGTGTATGACCCCGGCTTGCTTCAAGACCTCGGATATTCTGGTTGTCTCCCGTGCATGACCCTGGCTTGTACCTCGGTTCCCGCTGCCTGCTCCAGTCCCAGACCTCGGCCAGTACCTGTCTCCGCTACTAGAGACTATTCCTCGGCACAAGGTAGTCCGGCTGCTTCAGAGCCCTTGAAAGACATACTCTGCTGTGATTCCAGCCTGTTCCAGTTCGCTCTCAGATTGCTCCTGATTCTACCTACCTACCTGCCTGCAGCTGGTAACCCGTGCCACTTGGGGCGCCACACCCTCTGTACCATCTCCAGGGGTGCGCCGCACTGAGCCGCAAGGGGAGCCCTCTCAGCACTTCGGCCTCGGATCAGGTAACTCTGACAACTGTCCAGATTAAATATTTTCTCACTGAGACCATAGAGCTAAAATCCACACCGACCTTCATATTACTTCCTGATTTCCTCATCCTATTATTGTACAACCAATACCAATCCAGATAATTCTCTGTTATCAATATTATCTGTCTACAGGGAAACCTTCATAGATGACGGCACCAATGAGGACGGAGGAGGACCGGAGTCACATGACTGAGAAGATACTAAACCTCACCCTGGAGATCATCTACCTGCTGACCGGAGAGGTGAGAAGGATTCTGGGAGGTCACATGACATCACTCTTATCTCTATTAATAAAACACTGACCTGACCGGAGAGGTGATGAGGATTCTGGGATTTTAACATGATATTCCTATCTGAGCACCCGTCATCAGGAAGGATGTGCTGGAATTGGAAAGAGTCCAGAGAAGGGCAACAAAAATAATTAGGGGAATGGAGGACATCAGCTATGAGGAAAGACTACAAGCATTGAACCTTTTCTCTCTGGAGAAGAGACGATTGAGGGGGGATATGATATCAATGTACAAATATTGTACTGGCAATCCTAGCATATGGAAAAACCTATTCAGAGATAGGAAATACAATAAGACACGTGGCCACTCACTAAAACTAGAGGAAAGGCGTTTTAACCTTAAAATACGCAGGGGGTTCTTCACTGTAAGAGCAGTAAGGATGTGGAATTCTCTTCCGCAAAAAGTGGTATCAGCAGGGAGCATCGATAGTAACTATTAGATGGGCACCTTAAAGACCGCAACATACAGGGGTATACAATGTACGGTTAACATCAAACACACACATCATAGGTTGAACTGGATGGACTGATGTCTTTTTTCAACCTCACTAACTATGTAACTATGTTCCTCAATACAGAGTTTTCCTCTTCTGAAGTCAGGTGATCATATGACCATCACAGTGCCTCCATGTGACTCACTAAAACCTGAGAGACACAACATGCAGAAGATTCTAGAAGTCACCAAGAAGATGATGGAGCTGCTGACAGGAGAGGTGAGCGGTGCTGGGAATTCTGGGACATTATCCAGTAACAGACAAGGGATGTGTCTGGATGGTGACTGTATCATTGTGTGTGTCAGGTTCCTATAAGGTGTCAGGATGTCACTGTCTATTTCTCCATGGAGGAGTGGGAGTATTTAGAAGGACACAAGGATCTCTACAAGGACGTCATGATGGAGAATCAGCCGCCCCTCACATCACCGGGTAAGAGGAGACTTTATTGTAAAGGAGAGAGCAGTACGGAGGCTCCACCTAGATCCCCCATCATCTGATAAACACATAGAAACAATGTATTCAGTCAGTGTGTGTGTTTTCTACAGATGGATCCAGTAATGGGAACCCACCAGAGAGATGTCCCCGTCCTCTGTATTCCCAGGATTCCACACAGGAAGGTCACACCATCCCTCACCATCATCAGGTAGATGAAGATTGAAGTCGAGATCGTAAAAGTGATCTGACTGTATGAAAATATATTCCACTTTTAGGTATAAGGTTATTTGTGCTCCCATTTTAAAGAAACCATTCCCTGCTATTTTGTTTGTTTAGAATGAAAATCTGATAGATATAAAAGATGAGGTTAAAGAGGAAGAAGAGACGTATGTGAGGGGTGATCAGCAGTTCAGGGAAGAGATTGGGATGATGGACAAAGTTAAAGAGGAGGAATCTTCTCCAGACATCAGCACAGGTGAGTGATGGCCACTAAATACAAAAACTGTTTGGGTATATGGATTGATGTTTGAGGATCTGTAGATCCACTTCTACAAAGACGTCATGATGGAGAATCAGCCACCCCTCACATCACCGGGTAAGAGGAGACTTTATTGTAAAGGAGAGAGCAGTACGGAGGCTCCACCTAGATCCCCCATCATCTGATAAACACATAGAAACAATGTATTCAGTCAGTGTGTGTGTTTCCTACAGATGGATCCAGTAATGGGAACCCACCAGAGAGATGTCCCCGTCCTCTGTATTCCCGGGATTCCACACAGGAAGATCACACCATCCCCCACCCTCATCAGGTAGGTGAGAATGTAGGAAAGTGATCCCAAGAGATAACATTCTTCTATTATTATTATTTTTTTTTTGTATTTAATATTATTTCTACCATTTTGTTGGTTTAGGATGAAGATCTGATAAATGTACAAATTGGGGTTATAAAGGAAAAGACGTATGTGAGGGGTGATCAGCATTTTACAGAGGAGGTTGGGATGATGGACGCAGTTAAAGAGGAAGAAACTTCTCCAGATATCAGCTCGGGTAATTATACAAGAATGGGTTAAAGGTTACTTAGTGATGTTTGGTTGGGTGGTATCATTGGTCTGGTTAGTTGTCATAGTTTGGTGTTGTGATTGCACCCAGTTCAACCACAGATCTCTTTTAAACTTTGAAATGCTCAACCAACATACACTGCTCCAAAGAATGAAAGGAACACTTTGAAAACACATCAGATCTCAATGGGGAAAAATATCATGCTGGATATCTATACTGGTATGGACTGGGTAATGTGTTAGGATCTATACTGGTATGGACTGGGTAATGTTTTAGGATCTATACTGGGATAGACTGGGTAATGCGTTAGGATCTATACTGGTATGGACTGGGTAATGCGTTAGGATCTATACTGGTATGGACTGGGTAATGTGTTAGGATCTATACTGGTATGGACTGGGTGATGTGTTAGGATCTATACTGTTACATAATTTGTGAGATTGAAAAAAGACATCAGTCCATCCAGTTCAACCTATGATGTGTGTGTGTGTTTGCTGTTAACCGTACATTGTATACCCCCGTATGTTGTGGTCTTTAAGGTGCCCATCTAATAGTATTTTGAAACTATCGATGCTCCCTGCTGATACCACTGCTTGTGGAACAGAATTCCACATCCTTACCACTCTGACAGTAAAGAACCCCTTAGGTATTATAAGGTTAAACCACTTTTCCTCTAGTTTTAGTGAGTGGCCACTGCCATCTGCCATGTAGTTGCCCACCCCATTATTTTGTTCAGGTCCGCTTGTAAAGTTACCACATCCTGCATAGAAGATATTGGCATGCTTAGTTTAGTATCATCCGCAAATACCGAGATTGTGCTGTTTATCCCATCCTCTAGGTTGTTTATGAATAAATTAAACAGGATTGGCCCCAGGACAGAATCTTGGGGGACCCCACTTTCCACACCCGCCCAACCCAAGTACTTCCCATTAATCACCACCCTCTGGACTCTCCCCTGGAGCCAGTTTTCAACCAGGTACTCACCCTATGGTCCATACCTATGTACCTTAGTTTGTACATTAAGCGTTTGTGGGGAACGGTGTCAAAGGCCTTTGCAAAGTCCAGATACACCACATCCACAGGCCTTCCTTTATCTAGATACACCACATCCACAGGCCTTCCTTTATCTAGATTGCAACTCACTTCATCGTAGAAGGTTAATAGATTGGTCTGGCAAGAGCGATTTTTCATGAATCAATGCTGACTACTAATACCGTTTTCATTACTAAAGTCTTGTATGTGGTCCCTTAACATCCCCTCCAAAATCTTGCAGACCACTGATGTTAGGCTGACTGGTCTATAGTTACCCGGGATATATCTCGGCCCTTTTATAAATATTGGTACCACGTTGGCTTTTTTCCAATCAGCTGGCACCATACCCGTCTGCAGACTATCCTTAACCGCTTGCCGACTGGTCACAGTATATTTACTGCGGCAGTCAGCCCCTCACAGGCAGAGCGACGTAGGTCTACGTCGCTAGCCTGTGAGGCTCTGGGGAGCGAGCGCGCTCCCGCGCGGTCACGGACCCCCCCCCCCCCCCCCCCGCGCGGTCACGGACCCCCCCCCCCCCGCGCGTGCGACTGGCGGACCCGATGTCCGCCGGTCACTCGGCGATCGTCGGGGGAGAGGGAGAAAGTCAGACGGCTTGTGTAAACAAGCCACCTGTCATTCTCCTCGGTGTAAAGACACTGATCACACGGATCTACTATGTAGAACCGTTGATCAGTGTCCTTACAGCTCAAGCCACAGCCAATCCCAGTAGAAAGCACGCCCCTAGGGACACACACAGCCCCTCCCTCCCAAATAAAGTTAACCCCTTCACTACCAGTGTATTTTTACAGTAACAGTGCATATGTATAGCACTGATTACTGTAGAAATGTCACTGGTAACCCCAAAAGTGTCAAAAATGTCAGTCAAGGGTCCGATCTGTCCGCCCCAATGTCGCAAGTACCGCAAAAAAAATCGCAAATCGCCGCCATTACGCGTTAAAAAAAAAACAACAAAAATGACAAAAATCTTTCCCTTTGTTCGTAAACGCGATAACTTTTGCGCAAACCAATAAAAATACGCTTTTTGCGATTTTTTTTTTTTTTTTTTTTACCAAACATATGTAGCATAAAACAAATTGGCCGAAAATGTTAAAAAATTTTGATTTTTACATTTTTTTTGGGGGGAATTTCATATAAAAAAATGTGAAAAATATTGTTATTTTTGCAAAATTTACGCTCTTTTTTTTTTTGTTTATAGCGCAAAAAGTAAAAAGCGCACAGGTGATCAAATACCACCAAAAGAAAGCTCTGTTTGTGGGAAAAAAAGGACGTCAAATTCGTTTAGGTACAGCGTCGCACGACCGCGCAATTGTCCGTTAAAGTCACGCAGTGCCGAATCGCAAAATACCCCCTGGTCGTTTAGCAGGAAAATCCTCCGGGGCTTAAGTGGTTAAAGATCAAGAATAACGGTCTGGTTATCACCTGGCTGAGTTCTTTAACCACTTCCATACAGAGCAGTTAGACCCACTTCCTTCCCAGACCAATTTTCAGCTTTCAGCACTCTCACACTTTGAATGACAATTGCACAGTCATGCTACACTGCAACCAAACACAATTTTTATCATTTTTTTCACACAAATAGAGCTTTCTTTTGGTGGTATTTGATCACAACTGGGTTTTTTTTTCTTCGTGATATAAGCAAAAAAAGAGCAAAAATTTTGAAAAAAAAAAACACTTTTTTTTAGTTTCTATTATACAATTTTGCAAAAAATTAATTTTTCTTCATACATTTGGGCCAAAATTTATACTGCTACATATCTCTGGTAAAATTAACCCAAATTAGTGTATATTGTTTAGTCTGTGTGAAAGTTATTGAGTCTAGAAGCTATGGTACCAATTACTGAAAATTGATCACACCAGATGTACTGATGGCCTATATCCTTTCTTGAGGCCCTGAAATGTCAGGACAGTACAAATACCGCCCAAATGACCCCTTTTTGTAAAGTAGACAGTCCAAGGTATTTAGTAAGAGGCATGGTGAGTTTTTTGAAGTTATAATTTTTTCCCACAATTCTTGGGAAAATGAAGAAAAACATTTTTTTTTCTTTTTTTTCCCAAAACGTTGTCAATTTATAAGCTATTTCTAACACATAGCATGTACACAGCAAAAATGACACCCCAAAATTTAATTCTGCTACTCCTTCTGAGTATGGTGATACCACATGTGTGAGACTTTTACACAGCCTGGCCACAAAAAGAGACTCCACGTCCAAGTAGCACCATAAGGCATTTTAGGAGCATAAATACACATAAAACTTTCTTACTACCTATCACACTTTTCAAGGCCCTAGAGCACCAATACAATGGAAAAGTCCATTTAATGACCCCATTTTGGAAAGCAAACACTCCAACGTATATTCTATGAGGCATTATGGGTCCTTTGAACATGTCATTTTTTTCCACAAGTTTTTGAAAAATGTAGGAAAAAAATAAAAACTTTTTTTTTTTTTACACAAATTTGTCAATTTATAGGATATTCCTAACACATAGCATGTACACAGCAAAAATGACACCCCAAAATACATTCTGCCACTCCTCCTGAGTATGGCAATACCACATGTGTGAGACCTTTTCACAGCCTAGCCATATAGAGGGGCCTAACATCCAAGGAGCACCATCATGCATCCTAGCCACTTGCCTAGGCCTATTTTTGACATTTGGTGTTTACAAGCAAAAATCAGTTGTTTTGCTAGAAAACTGCTTAGAACCCCCAAACATTATATATATTTTTTTTTTAGCAGAGACCCTAGAGATTAAAATGGAGTTTATTGCAATATTTTTTATCACACCGTATTTGCGCAGCGGTCTTCCAAACGCAATTTTTTTGGAAAAAATTCACTTTTTTTAATTAAAAAATAAGAAAACAGTAAAGTTAGCCCAATTTTTTTCCATAATGGGAAAGATAATGTTACGCCGAGTAAATAGATACCCAACATGTTATGTTTCAAAATTGCGCACGCTCACGGAATGACGACAAACTTTGGTACTTAAAAATCCCCATAGGCGACAATTTTAAAATTTCTACAGGTTGCCATCTTTGAGTTACAGAGGAGGTCTAGGGCTCAAATTATTCCCCTTGCTCTAACGATCGCGGCGATACCTCACATATGTGGTTTGAACACCGTTTACATATGTGGGCGGGGTTTCCGTATGCGTCGCTTCTGCGCGCGAGCTAACGGGGACAGGGCGCTTTAATTTTTTTTTTTTTTACTATTTATTTTATTTATTATTTTTTATTTTTACACCCTTTAACAAAAAAAAAAAAAAATGGATCATTTTTATTTCTATTACAAGAAATGTAAACATTACTTGTAATAGAAAAAGGCACGACAGGACCTCTTTTTTGTGAGATCTGGGGTCAAAAAGTCCTCAGATCTCACAAGTACACTAAAAGATAGGAAAAAAAAAATTATTATATAAAATGAAAAAAAAAAAAAAGGACCTTTTTAAACCGGTTGCTAGGCAACAACATTTTCTGTAGCTCCGGTCCTCCAAGACCATAGAGTCAAGTGAGGGCAAGCTTGCCCTCACTCGACATCCTGTCTGTGAGGATCTGGGACCGGATCGTTTTCCCCGCTGCCGGCGGGTCTGGTAAGCGGGGAAAAGGACCGGACATGGCGGGAGGGGGGGGCACCTCTTCCGCCATCCCGGAAGGGTGATCCCACGGCGAATCCGCCGCCGGGACCACCCTTATCGGAAAGCCAACCGTCCACTGTTTAAAAAAATACCAGGGTTATGGCATCTATCTGCTGCCATAACACCGGTATTTAGGTTTAAACGGAGGACGTATATAAACCTTTTTGGACTTGGACATGGTGGCTGTATGAAGGGTGACAGGTACTCGGGTACTTTGTTGGGCAGGTGACAGGCAGGTGACAGGTACTCTGGTACTGATGAGCAGGTGGCAGGAACTCGGGTACTCCGATAGGCAGGTGACAGGTACTCGGGTACTCTGATGGGCAGGTGACAGGCAGGTGATAGGTACCGATGAGTAGTACTGATACTGATAGGTGATACTGTCCTGATGGGTACTGATGATCAGTACTGATACGTGATAGGTACTGATGAGTACTGATGAGTAGTGATGGGTACTGATGAGCAGGCGGCAAGTACTCGGGTACTTCAGGCGTCAGGTACTCTGATGAGCAGGTGGAAGGTACTCGGGTACTCTGATGGGTAGGTGACAGGTACTCGGGTACTCTGATGGGTAGGTGACAGGTACTCAGGTACTCTGATGACGGGTACTCCGTTGACAGGTACTCAAAGTACCCGAGTACCCGTCATCAGAGTACCCGAGTATCCGTCATCAGAGTACCCGAGTATCCGTCATCCGAGTACCCGTCATCAGAGTATCCGAGTACCCGTCATCAGAGTATCCGAGTACCCGTCATCAGAGTATCCGAGTACCCGTCATCAGAGTATCCGAGTACCCGTCATCAGAGTACCCGAGTATCCGTCATCAGAGTACCCGAGTATCCGTCATCAGAGTACCCGTCATCAGAGTATCCGAGTACCCGTCATCAGAGTACCCAAGTACCTGTCATCAGAGTACCCGAGTACCTGTCATCAGAGTACCCGAGTACCCGTCATCGGAGTACCTGAATACCTGTCACCAGCCCATCAGAGTACCCGAATACCTGTCATCAGAGTACCTGATGGGCTGGTGACAGGTACTCGGGTACTTTGATGGGCTAGTGACAGGTGCTCTTTATTGGGGGGGGGGGGCAATCAGTGTGTTAGGGGTGCACTGTAATTGGTAACTAGCTGTTACCACAATCTCTTCCTCACACAGGATCAGTGTGTGAGGAGGAGAACACGGTGACAGCTAGTTACCGTGTTCTCTGTTGACATTTGTGACCGGCTGTAATTGGACACAGCTGGTCACGTGGTAAAGAGCCAATTTCATTTCCTTTAGCACTAATATGCATTTTTATGTTGGAGTTTAGCCACCCAGGGTTTATTTTAGCTCTTTTAAATGTATTCCCTTTTGGAATGCACTGGCCAATCCCTTTGTTTAGTATGCTCTTGAAGCACTCCCATTTTTCCTCCGTGTTCTTTGTTCCCAGGGTTCTATCCCATTTGATATTGTCTAGCAAAGAGCGCAGTTTAGGGAAATTGGCTCTTTTGAAATTCAGTGTCCTTATATTGCCCTTGTGTTTCCTATTACTATGAATAATACTGAAACCAATTGACCTATGGTCACTGTTTCCTAAGTTGCCCCGTATTTCTATATCCGTGAGCAGGTCTGTATTGTTGGTAATCAGTAGGTCAAGTACCGCATTGTTTCTTGTCGGTGCGTTCACCATCTGACCCATGAAATTGTCCTGCAAAACATTTAGGAACTGCCGAGCCTTGGCTGAATGTGCGGATCCTTCTGCCCAGTCAATATCTGGATAATTAAAGTCCCCCATTATAATGACATTTCCCATCCTTGCTGCCATTCCAATCTGTGAAAGGAGGTCCGCCTCCCCCTCCTCCCTCTGGTTGGGGGGCCTATAGCATACGCCCAATATTACTTTCCCCACAGTGCCTTCCCTTTGAAGTTCTACCCATAAGAATTCTACCTCATCCATAGCTCCATTATTATGGTCCCTCATATTTACCTGTACACTGTTCTTAATATACAGACATACCCCTCCCCCTTTTTTACCTTCTCTATCTCTGCGATAAAGGGAATACCCCTGAATGGTCACCAGCCAATCACGAGAGCTGTCAAACCAAGTCTCTGAAATCCCCACAAAATCTTAGTCCTCCTCAAACATCAGCAGCTCCAACTCTCCCTTCTTGTTGGTCAGGCTTCTAGCATTGGTATACAAACCTTGTAATTTTGTCCGGTTGCATATATCCTCATTTGATGTTGTTTTTAGGCTGCTCTTGTGATTTTTCCCCATACCTACCTTGGGTTTAGGAACTCTGAGCACCCTACCGCTAATGTCTCCATTTGTGCCCGCTGAACCTTGCTCCCTGCTGGCTAATTCTATATCTGTACCCTCCCCCATCACCTAGTTTAAAAGCCCCTCTAACTTGTTGGCCACCTTCTCATCCAGTACGGTTGCACCCTCCCCATTTGGGTGCAGTCCGTCCCTACTAAAGAGTCGCTGGCCAACTGAGAAGTCAGCCCAGTTCTCTAGGAACCCGAAACCCTCCTTACTACACCAGCTCCTCAGCCACATGTTTACTTCCCTCATCTCCCCCTGCCTCTCTGGTGTGGCTCGAGGCACAGGTAGTATTTCTGAAAAAAATCACCTTGGAGGTCCTAGTCCTCAACTTAGTGCCTAAGTCCCTGAAATTGTTTCGGACTCTCTATCTTCCTCTGACTTTGTCATTGGTACCCATGTGTACCATGACATCTGGGTCTTCCCCAACCCCACCCAATAATCTGTCCAACAGATCCGTGATGTGCCGAAGCTGAGCGCCCGGTAAAAAAATAGACAGCTCGGCACCTACGGTCTTTTTGACAGAATGCACTCTCTGTCCTTCAGAGTCCCTTACCACCAGAACCTGTCTTTCCTTTCCCTTGCTCCCGCCCCTACTTGAGGAGTTCTTCCCCTGGCAGCTAGGGGCGTCGCTCTGCTCCAGCAATGCTGTCCCTGACTGGTTTCCCCAACATCACGCAACAGGGCGTATTTACTGGGGTGCTCCAGGCCAGGATCGGCCTCCTGGCCTTTTTCCCTTCAACCCTTCCTGTCACCCAACTACTCTGCTTGATGCCTGCACCCTTGTATCTCTGCCCTCCTCGGTGTAGGCCCCTGCCTGCACCTGGATATGTTCCCAGCTCTCCTTTAGTATGGAGATTCTTTTCAGTGTTGCCAGTTGCTTCCCTAGATTCAGGACCTAGATACTGGTATGGACAGGGTAATGCGTTAGAATCTATACTGGTATGGACTGGGTAATGTGTTAGGATCTATACTGGTATGGACTGGGTAATGTGTTAGGATCTTTACTGGTATGGACTGGGTAATCCGTTAGGATCTATACTGGTATGAACTGGGTAATGTGTTAGGATCTATACTGGTATGGACTGGGTAATGTGTTAGGAACTATACTGGTATGGACTGGGTAATGTGTTAGGATCTATACTGGTATGGACTGGGTAATGTGTTAGGAAGGAAAGGATGCCAGATAGTTTGATGGAAATGAAAATGATCACCCTACAGAGGGCTGAACTCAAAGACACCCCGAAAATCAAAGTGAAAAAATGATGCAGCAGGCCAATCCATTTTGGTGAAATGTCATTGCAGGACCTCAGAATGGTCCTCAGTAGTGTGTATGGCCCCCCATGTGCTTGTATGCATGCCTGACAACATCAGGGCATGCTCCTAATGAGACGATGGATGGTGTCCTGGGGTATTTCCTCCCAGATCTGGACCAGGGAATCACTGAGCTCCTGAACAGACTGAGGTACAACCTGGCGGCATCGGATGGACTGAAACAGAATGTCCCAGAGGTGTTCTATTGGATTCAGGTCAGGTGAGCGTGGGGGCCATTCAATGGTATCAATTCCTTCATCCTCCAGGAACTGGCTGCATACTCTCACCACATGAGGCTGGGAATTGTTGTGCACCAGGAGGAACCCAGGACCCACTGCACCAGCATAGGATCTGACAATGGGTCCAAGGATTTCATCCCAATACCTAATGGCAGTCAGGGTGCCATTGCCTACCCTGTAGAGGTCACATGTGCTCAGGGTGAACCTGCTCTCATCTGTGAAAAGCACAGGGTGCCAGTGGTGGAGCTGCCAATTCTGGTGTTCAATGGCAAATGCCAATCAAGCTCCACAGTGCCGGGCAGTGAGCACAGGGACCACTAGAGGACGTCGGGCCCTCAGGCCACCCTCATGAAGTCTGTTTCTGATTGTTTGGTCAGAGACATTCACACCAGTGTCCTGCTGGAGGTCATTTTGTAGGGCTCTGGCAGTGCTCATCCTGGTCCTCCTTGCACAAAGGAGCAGATACCGGTCCTGCTGATGGGTTAAGGACCTTCTACGGCCCTGTCCAGCTCTCCTAGAGTAACTGCCTGTCTCCTGGAATCTCCTCCATGCTCCTGAGACTGTGCTGGGAGACACAGCAAACCTTCTGGCAATGGGACGTATTGATGTGCTATCCTGGAGGAGTTGGACTGCCTGTGCAACCTCTATAGGGTCCAGGTATGGCCTCATGCTACCAGTAGTGACACTGACCCCAGCCAAATGCAAAACTAGTGACAAACACTCAGAAAAGATGAGTAGGAAAAATGTCAGTGGCCTCCACCTGTAAAACCATTCCTGTTTTGGAGGTCGTCTCATTGTTGCCCATCTAGTGCACCTGTTGGTAACAACCGCCTCTGCTACTTGACTGACCAGATGAATATCCCAGGAGTTTCCCTGACTTGATGCTATACTCTGATTATAAAGTGTTGAGCAGTGTATATGAGTGTGGAAAACTATTGGTAATTTTTCTTGTCTTCTGACAGACGGACTCTGTGGTGGGAATAGAAGGACATCGGAGGAAGATGTGACTACAGAAGATAATGACATGGCATCTTCTCCAGAAGTAAATCCCGTTCCTCATAATATACATGACAGACCTCACCATTGGAGGAGATCATTGGAATCTCCTGATACTTCACATAGTCCTCTAATATCTGACAGTGCCGACGGGTGCGGGAAACCATCTAATCTCAGGGAATCTTCTTTATACCATACAGGAGAGAATTCATTCTCATGTTCAGAGTGCGGGAAATGTTTTAAACAGAAAAGAAGCCTTCTTAGCCATCAGAGAATACATACAGGTGACCTTGCCTATTCATGTTCAGAGTGCGGGAAATGTTTTAGTAAAAAGGGACACTTTCTTCAGCACCAGAGAACTCACACAGGGGAGCGTCCCTATTCATGTTCAGAGTGCGGGAAAAGTTTTAGTCAAAAAGGAACCCTTCTTCAGCACCAGAGAACTCACACAGGTGAGCGTCCCTATTCATGTTCAGAGTGTGGAAAATGTTTTAGTCACAAAGCACACCTTCTTAGCCATCAGAGAATACACACGGGTGAGCTTCCCTATTCATGTTCAGAGTGTGGGAAATGTTTTAATCATAAAGTAAGCCTTCTTAGCCATCAGAGCATACACACTGGTAAGCATCCCTTTTCATGTTCAGAGTGCGGGAAATGTTTCACTAAGAAAGAAAACCTTCTTACCCATCAGAGATTACACACAGGTGAGTGTCCCTATTCATGTTCAGAGTGCAGGAAAAGTTTTAGTCAAAAAGGAACCCTTCTTCAGCACCAGAGAACTCACACAGGGGAGCGTCCTTATTCATGTTCAGAGTGCGGGAAATGTTTTAATCATAAAGTAAGCCTCCTTACCCATCAGAGAATACACACGGGTGAGCTTCCCTATTTATGTTCTGAGTGCGGGAAATGTTTTAATCGTAAAGAACACCTTCTTTGCCATCAGAGAATCCACACGGGTGAGCTTCCCTATTCATGTTCAGAGTGCGGGAAACGTTTTAATCGTAAAGAACACCTTCTTTGCCATCAGAGAATACACACAGGTGAGCTTCCCTATTCATGTTCAGAGTGCGGGAAATGTTTTAATGAAAAAGGAAATCTTCTTAGACATCAGAGAATACACACAGGTGAGCTTTCCTATTGATGGTCTGAGTGCGGAAAATGTTTTGTTCAAGAAAGAAGCCTTCTTAGCCATTAGAGAATACACACTGTGACAGGGGGGGTGTGAGGTTTGCAGCAGCCGCAAATTGCAGTGCCATGTGTACCGCCCCATCTGGCTGCCATTTAAGCTTAAGGGGGTGGTAAAATCATGACTCAACTGTCTACCTTTACCGATCCCTCCCCACATGAGGCAACAGGCAGGAAATCATCACAATACATGGGGGCAACAAGTGGGCAATACATGAGCTTGATTTATTGAAGTATCTGGCTTTTTATTGGTCCAACCAATGTATGATTATTAATACATTTTACACATTTGTTAATTCTATTATAAAAGATTTAAGCTTTATTTTATTCATATCATTACTGTGTGGTAATCGCTTATTCTGATCTTGTCCAATAAAAACTCTTCGTACAATATTCTGTGCCGAGTCTTCTTTTTTACCAGTGATTAGATGATCGGTGATTGGAATGTGATCAGTTCATAGAGAGTCATCCATTGGGGTTTTATTAGTGAGATGGAGAGTGGAGAAGGCACCACATTGACAGCCATTGGAGACCCTTTCTAAAGCCCTAAACTTTTTGGCAACCTGTCTATGACATTAGTCTTCCAAACTCTATCTCACTGAGCTAAGGCCAGAAGAGTTCCAGGAGTTCTTCTCTGTCCACAGTTCCCAAACCAAAAGGAGACATCCACCACATCTTCAATCTTAAGGCCCTAAATGTCCTCAGCTGGCCCAGGAGTTCCGCATGTAATCCACCAGGTCATAACCTCTCTCTTTATCAGGAAGACTTTTATTTGGTTCACCCACATACATGTACTGGGCAGAGTGGCCATTCGGCGCAGAATCGCGTACCTCAACATCATCTGCATTTCGGGGTCTGGGGCGTCCATGCGTGCTGCTGGCGCTCACCTCCTGCTGGACTCAGCGGTAGACAATCAGCGGGTCCAGCGGACATGATGTCCACCGGCACCCGGCAATCGTTCCCGAGAGAGGCAGAACAGTGGTTTGCCGATGTAAATAAGGCAGATTCTGTTAGTAGGGAAGATGGAGATCCTGTGTTTCTGATAATGGAGAAAGGAGATACTGGCGCACAGAGATTATATATAGTCCAGCCAGCAATAAATATCCAAAAATAACAATGATCAGAGTAGAGTGTAATCCAGAAAACGTCACTGGTCATTGGTTATGGGGGTACAATAAAGGAATGCACGGGACCACCTGCGGCTGCTGTCCTCAGAGTTGTGACCGGCTCTGTATAGACTAAGAGGAAAGGCCTGTAGAAGGAACCAAATACTCTGAGAGCATACAAAAATAGGGAGACTAGAGGTCCCCCCAAAAAATAGTCAACTAAGGAGACACCAAGGTGGGTGAAAATAAGAAAAATTAAACTTTGAGGCACATCAGCCAAAGCTTACAAAAGCAGCGTGAATAGGTGTGGCACAACACAAAGTAAAACATCGTTAAAAACAAGGCAACACACAATGAGATAAACATCAACCCGGGTTGGATAATATGGCTGATTGCACGGAGAATGCAGTAAATTGTAGATAGAGGCCCGTGAAGGCTATAAAATTAATTGCACAATCCCAGTAGCAGCGATCAAACAACAGGGGGTAGTTTGAGAGTTCCTTGGTAGATACAGTCCCAAATCTAAAGAGTGGAAAAAACCACTGCGGGAGGTGAATTGATAGTTGGGATGTAGAAATCCAGTAGGGGGGGCTGAATCTAATGGTGCCAGATTGGTGACAAGTAGCAAGGTGAGGTTTGCTTTTATGAAAAGATCCCACATAAATAGTTGCAGTAGGTAATGACATTCAGTGAGCACCAGGTAGCGAACCATATACCTCTAATTACCGTCCATAGAGTATTGATCCAACCCGTGGAAAGGATTTTCAGGGAAGATGGACACTTTAGACACAGCAGCGGTGCAGCCCAGCCCGGCGTTCCCAGTAGCTTGCCTTCCATCGGGGAGCTCCCCTGAAGCAGGGGGCGGGCAATCCAGTTGTGGCCCGATGTCACGCCGGACGTAGGAGGCGGGGAACGTACTTGCTGTGGCCGTTGGGCGCCCGGCGGTCGAGATGGTCACAATCCCATTGGTGAATGTCAGATGACGTTAATGCTGACGCGTTTCACTGGCATATCACCAGTTTCCTCAGAGCTGGAGATGGGGGTGTTCAGTAGAATATTTTATAGAGGCCATTGATTGGATACAGGTGTAGCTAGAATCTGAAGTAAACAACATGTAATATGCTCTTTTGGCCACAAGATGTCCTCGCTAGAACAGATGGATAAACAAATGCTGTAACCCCACAAACGTCATTCCTATTTCCCAGCGAGTATGTGCCAGTAGAGCAGGGCTTTCAACCTCCATGGGAAATTGAAACATAACGGCAAGTTAACCAATATTTACAATTTAAACATTTTTTTCTTATTTTCACCCGCCTTGGTGTCCTTAGTTGACTCTTTTTTGGGGGGGACCTCTAGTCTCACTATTTTCGTAGTTTGACTTTTGTTTGGTCAATGGCCACCTACTGGTGGATTTGAAGGGGCTGAGGCCTCTCTCTTTTCCTACTCAGGAACTTCTTACTTGCGGCATATGTGGGAATCTGTTACAATTTATTGACTCTGAGAGCATAGCCTTGCTTCTCTTCTCGTCTGGTACCTCCTATCCTTCCAGTGACATCACTTCCGCTGTGCCTTCCATGCTGGTTAGCGTGGCTTCTTGGGGCTCCTCCAGGCTCCCGAGCCAGACATCTCTCTGCCCAGCAGCCGGAACAGATGATAGCGGTCCTGCAGGTTGGTTCTAGGATAATCCTCAGACTCTGACACCAGATAAGCACTTGTATATCTTACCTCTTTGGAGTGTTTTTATTCCTCTGCTACTAAAACCTTTTTTTTTTTTTTTTTTTTAATCAAGAATTTTATTGAGATGCCAAAGACAATACATTAATATCAGGTGCATACATACCTAATGTTACAAAAATACTTTCATTATACAGAATTACAAACATATAGCTCCTATAGCCTCTACAGTTCCTCCCAGGTAACATTATAAATGCCATTATTGGCTCAGCAATCTATCCAGTACCAAGTCCTCAGGGACCAGGCCCGGAGTAGCCAACCATCTACCCCACACCTTCTCAAATTTGTAAGGGGAGCCCC
This sequence comes from Pelophylax lessonae, assembly GCF_965119305.1. Taxonomy (NCBI): domain Eukaryota; kingdom Metazoa; phylum Chordata; class Amphibia; order Anura; family Ranidae; genus Pelophylax; species Pelophylax lessonae. Next base: position 43,797 of record NW_028119781.1, read on the forward strand.
TATGTTGATATATGAGTTTTTCAATGCGCAATGTGTTACCCAACTGTTCAAGCCACATCTCGTGTGTGGGAGGTTCAGATGCAGTCCAATGTACTAACAAAAGTCTACGTGCCTGAAACAGGGCACTTGCTACCGCCTCCCCAAGACATCTGTCCTGGGTGACCGTATCAAGCATGCCCAACAAGCATTGTCTAGGATCCAGAGGGACCACTACACCTAGAACAGTGTTTACTGTGATCACAACTTTGGTTTGTGGCATCTCCACAACAAATGAATAAGGGGACCCGTCTCCCCCCTGCATTTACCACATAATCCACACCCCCATCAGATGTCATTTAAGCGGAGTATAGTGAACTCTGACAAGGATATATAGTTGGGAGACTCGCTGAGAGGTATTCAATTAGCAAGTCATGACAGCCTCCAATGCCTCCTCCCATTGTTTCCTGGATATTTCTCCCACATCTCTCACCCATTTTTCACGGGCATTACTAGGAAATTTCTCTAAATACATCCCCAAAAGGAAGCACATAGCAGCCCGAAATGAATCCCTTAGTTATAACCGTGTGTTGCATAAGGGAAAACACAGGAGTTGGGGAGAGCTCAATACCCTCCAGTGCTGTCTGGGCTCTTATAGCATGCTGTAATTGGAGATAAGGGAATTTCATATTTAGTGAGATAATAATTTTAGCCAGCATTTGAGCAAATTACAAAAAATTGCCGCCGTCAAAGATGTGATAGAGGTGTGTCACCCCCACAGCCCTCCACTGGGCCGCACATTGTAATTTTAAAAGCTCAGGGTAGGAATAGTTATTCCATATTGGACTATATTTCGTAAACCCAGACACGCCTTGTAACTGCTTGGTTTTAGCCCATATTTTTTTGACAAATCTATACGTGGGAAATGATTTATTAGGCTTGCAAAGTAATTGTGCTTCCAGGCCCTTCGCCAAAGACTTCGCCCCACTACATTGAAGCATAACACGTAGTGATGAGACGACCGGTCCAGCCGCCACTCCCCCCACCAGATGCTGTAACTGCGAAGCTATATAATACAACCAAGGATTTGGGAGGGCGAGCCCTCCCCCCTACTTAGGTTTCAGAAGTTGTTCCAGCTTTACCCTAGCAGTGCCTCCCTTCCAGACTAGGTCCCTAAAAATAGAATTTATCATCCGAAAGATCTGCAGTGGAATCACTACCGGGGAATTATTCAGACAATAAAGTAATTGAGGCATGAGAATGATTTTAACCAGACTAACACGTCCAGCAACAGATAACCATAATTTCCTCCAGATCTTAGCCCGATCTTTGAGTTTTACCAGTAATGGTAATTCATTAAGTCTACAAAAATCCAACAGGGCTGGTGAAATCATCACCCCCAGGTACTTAAATGAGTCCACTACTGGAACCAGACAGAAACTGCTCACCAACGGCTCCACCACCCCATCTAGGGGCATCAAAGTAGATTTTGTCCAGTTGATAGTAAACCCAGAGTACCTCCCAAATTCAGTAATAGTCGCCATTGTTTCCCTGAGCGAGGAATCAGAGTCCCCCAGAAGCAGAAGCATATCATCCGCATATAGTAGGATCTTTTCCTGTAAAAAGCCGTACTTGAACCCCACAATATGCTCATTATTTCGAATACACACCCCCAGTGGCTCAATTGCCAGGGCAAATAACAATGGGGAGAGGGGACACCCCTGTCTAGTTCCCCTTTCCAATTGAAACCCAGCAGATTGCCTTCCCTCTTCCATAATAGATGCACAAGGGGCATTATACAGTAAACGTACCCAGGAAACAAACCCAGGGCCAAACCCAAAACCCCGCAGGACGGCCCACAGATATTCCCACTCCACACTGTCAAATGCCTTTTTGGCATCTAATGACAGTAATACCCTCAGTCCCCCATTGTCAGTTGGAGTCTGCATATCAACATATAACCTCCTCAAGTTCACTGATGTAGACCTATTGGGCTTAAATCCTGCCTGATCCTCATGTATTATGGAGCTCAACCCTTTAACCAGGATACTACACTTAGCTGGCGCTTCCTGTAGGGTTGCCACCCATCCAGGATTCACCCGGACAGTTCAGGTATTGAATCATGTGTTTGGGTTTCAGGCCACCTGAAACCCGAGCACAATATTCAGAATGGACTGTGGCTCCCCAAGTAACCAAGAACCACAACCCCTGAGTGCATAGATGTGCACACCGGCCTCATCCCTATACACGAACAGGAGAGGAGAAAGGGCTTGATCTATTCCTCCTCCTTCCACCCCTACCCCTCTGTCTGCCCACTCACACTCTAATCCCTGGCGTTCTGTGCCTCAGGAAAGGGATGTGTGAGCTGAACGTTTGAAGCTCAGCAACCGGCAGATACAAAGTGAATGAAAGGCTTTGATTCCTGAGCCTCCATCCTCGGGTGAGTGAGCTCATCATCCAAAGTCTATGACTGAAGTCTCCGCCCTCTCTCCTGCCTCCAAGTGAGTGAGTACACTAAGGTAAGGTTTAAGGGGTGCCCTGTAGATTCTAATGTAAGGGGGGCTTTGGGAAGCCTAATTAAAGGGGGAATTCTGGGAACTCTGATGTAAGTGGGAGGTTTGATGAGCAGAAAACCCCTTACATTAGAGTTCCCCTTTACATCAGAGTCCACAGCGTTCCCCCTTAAAAATAACATTTGCAGTGCGTGGCTAAAGTTTTCGAGTTTGGCTTGAAGAAAAGGTGGCAACCCGAGCTTCGTGTGTTTCTGCTAAGCAGGAACACGGATCTCTGCCTTCCCACAGTTAAAGCACCTCCCCCACAGTGAGTAAGCACTCCCTAGGAAAAACATTTACCCCTTTGATCGCCCCCTGGTGTTAACCCCTTCCCTGCCAATGTCATTAGTACAGTGACAGTGCATATTTCTTTTATATCTTTTTTACTGTATTGATGTCACTGGTCCCCAAAAAAGTATCAGTTGGATATGCAATTTGTCCACCGCAATGTCGCAGTCCCGCTATAAGTCGCTGATCGCCGCCATTACTAGAAAAAATAAACAAATAAAAATTCTATAAAAATATTACATTGTTTGTAGACGCAATAACTTTTGCGCAAACCAATCAATAAACACTTATTGGGATTTTTTAAATCAAAAATATGTAGCAGAATACTTATTGTCCTAAACTGATGAAGAAATTAGAATTTTTTAATTGGATGTTTTATAGCAGAAAGTAAAAAGTATTGTTTTTTTTTATCAAAACCATTCGTCTTTTTTGTTTATTTATAGCACAATGATCAGCGCAGGTGATCAAATACCACCAAAATAAACCTCTATTTGTGGGAAAAATAAGAACATTAATTTTATTTGGGTACAGCGTCGCACGACTGCACAATTCTCAGTTAATGTAATGCAGTGCCCCATTGTTGGTGTCAGTGGGTCTCATTGTTGGTGCCAATGTGAGGAATTGTGCCCCATCACTGGTGTCATTGGGAGAAATTCTGCCCCATCACTAATGTCAGTGGGAGAAATCGTGCCCCAAGGGCCAGATAAAAGCAAGCAAAGGGAATCTGGCCCCTGGGCCGCAGTTTGGAGACCACTGCTCTGTCATTATGGGAAAATTTGGTCTGTTCTGTGGATAGGCCAGGTCACCTGGCACTGAAAACCAGGCTGTCCCTGACCTGTCCTTCTCCACCAATAAGAGAGAACATACCCAACCTTTATTTTACGTTAGAGTTAGAATTAAAATGAAAAATTGGAACGTGATGCATCCTTCCATTATTTCATCTCTTTTTCAAAATTCCGGGAGGCATTACGTTGAGCTTAAAGCGGAGTTCCGGGCAGAGAAACGTTTTTTTGTTGAACATACCCCCGGGACAGTCAGGGCTAGCACATTCCACAATGGCTAGCCTCTGATCTGTCCCGGTTCGCACTTACCTTTTAGAAGAAATACTTACTTAGAAATTTTCTTCCACAGCGTTTCCATCTCGGTTGTGGGCAGCTGAAGCCGGCGCGGTCCTCTTCTCTGTCTTCTTCCGCGTCTTCGTGTCCCAGAATGCACTGCACCGGCCCCTCTCGTCACTTCCGGCGCGGCGCCGCATTCCTAAACAGCTTCTGGGCAGAAATGACGAGTGGGGCCGGTGCGGCGCATTGATTCCTGGGAGCTATGACGTTTAGCTCCCAGGAATCATCGCGAGGCAGGAAGTGACGGGGTGAGCCTCGGCGCTGGAGGAGGAAGCTGTCATAGGTGAGTATTTACGATCGTCAATAAAAAGGTGAGTAAACAAAAAAAAAAACTATCCAATTCCTTTTCAGGTGCGGCATACCTAGCGGAGGGGCACAAAAAAAAAAAATCTTTTTTGTGCCCGGAACTCCGCTTTAAGTCTCAAACATTAGAGGTTTATCCATTTCCCGGATCCATTCTCCGAGGGCTGTGAGGCTATCAGCTTACTGGCTACAATGAGGGACAAAAGTATTTGATCCCCTGCTGATTTTGTACATTTGCCCACTGACAAAGAAATGATCAGTCTATAATTTTAATGTTATAAAACGGCAAAAACATTTTTCATAAATTTAAAACAATATAAAAAATATAAAATGGTCCCCTGCGCCCATAAATGAGCTGTATGGGATAACCCAGATGTTTAATGTCCACTAATGGACATGTTGCTGCTACTTAAAGTTATAACAACAATCAAATAAATACCAATTTAACATCTGAAAAAAGGCATTAGTAGTGCAAACACAAAAAGGTTAGAAAAGACAGATGCTCATCCACAACAGACTTCCGCCAGCAAAATAATATTGCAATCCATCAAAAACACACATAATCCTTCATAGAGTCTCTAAATAGATGTAAAAGTAATCCAGGATAGAAGAATCAAGATCCCAGGTGTGCAGCTTGAAGGAATACACCTCACACTCCTCCACCAATTAGTGTCTCAATCCAGAGAAGATGGCAACTCACCAGACTGTGACGCCCATCCACTCTCATGGAAAGGCTCACAAGCGTAGCTACCAATCACCAACAGGGGCACCGGATCCCACTGCTCACTCCTGGTCCTGATCCGACAGCCTCTGGACTTATTTTAGAATATAATTCTGGATATAGAAAAAATCCTTTTCTCCGCCCCTTGCACACAGTACACTCAGGATAAAAGAAAGAATTGCCGCAATCGTGTGATATTGTTTTCATAAAAACAGACTTTTATTAAAAGTTTCCGATATCTTTACACTCACAAGTATAGTGAAACCTAAACAGCATGATTTTCAAGATTGCAGATGAACTGACAGACACCCCGGGGGTCTCCTCACCCTCTCCACGGTGGTGTGGCGTCCTCTCGGAGCAGTCTGTCCGTCACTGCTGATCAATTCCGGTTGCCGTATGGTCATGCCCTGAAGCTTTTCGTAATTTCCGACTTTGTCAAAGGGGAGTGACCATACGGCACGGCTTCCCCGGACTATATAGCAGCAGACAGTAGAAGCTGCTGACTAATTGGACTACATCCCAGCAATGAAGCATCGGATATAATCAGATAGCACGGCAAATTAAATAACACACAACAAGGATAACTTGCATTTATTCCCAACAAAAGAAATCATGACTAAAAAAAAAATAACACAATTCCATATAGCATACCTAGTTAACCCCCCGGTGACTGCATGCAAACATGCAGTCACAAATGCAGCTAACACCGGCATATATATTACAATACGGAGGTAAAACAACATGCAGTCTGAACTACACTGGGACAGTCAGTCACCACTCCAACATTGACCCATCCCACAGAGCAGAACTGCACCAGAATGTGATTATCAAAGATACAAATCAAAATTAAATAATCACAGCACCAACAAATAAACGTGTAATCAATTGGATCCGATGCTTCAAAACATCCAAATTACAATACAATCAATATCTGCATTATATACTGCACAAAAATAGTCTCAAATAATATAAATCAAAATATAGAAACAACGACTTAATCATTTGATAAATAGGGAGCACTAGGTCAAAGAAGAGCAAACAAATGGCAGATCGCCCTTCATGAACCCATGGTCTCTTAAATAGGAACGTGCCCCCAAATATTTGTCATGACAATTATTATCAACCATTGTCAAATTATAAAGAGGGGAGGAGCTATAACCAACAACCCCAGGGTCGTCCTTTTTTATGGAGAGGAAGGGGGGGGAACATCATCGCCCTTACCAACGCGGCCACCAGGGAGAAGCAAGATGACCAGAAGAAGTTATAAGACAAGACGAGGAGTCAGGGCAGGACGGAGAATCCAGCACAAGAAAAAGAAGGAGGGAACAATAAACCAGGGGATTTTTAATTTGAGTAAGGTTGAGTTAACTAAAAGTGAGTTACACATCTTAAATCAGGGCCTCAAGTGTGCACCAAAACGTGCCATTAATAAATTTAATGTATATATTGATGCCCACAAGTATATGCAGAAACTCAGCCTGAAAAAATATTTCCTGAATAATCCGATCACCTCTATAAGTAACGTCAATCTAGGAGGCATGATTAATAGTGGATTGAGGAATAAATCTATCTTCAATCCTCCGGTGAAGAACAATCATTGTATAGAGGTCTTCAAAAATCTTGTGCTGGACGATCTGCAGAAATTAGAACCCTGCAGGACCATTTATAACAGCATTAGACATATTACAGAAGGAATAAAATCTCTCAAAAATAGGAAGGACATCATCATAAGGCCTGCGGATAAGGGAGGGGGAGTAGCGATTTTAGATAAATCATTCTATTATGAGCAATTGATGCATATGTTGGATGACCGGACTACTTATGTAAGGTTGACCGGGGACCCAACAGCAGGCTTTGAAGCAGAATTGAAATCACTGATTGACTTTGTCTTTAGGACACATGTCCTTACTAAGAAGGAAAAAAAGTTCCTTACTCCCAGTGTGTGTAGAATTCCCATTTACACACTCCTGAAAATACACAAAAATGATAAATGCCCCCTGCGCGACCCATTGTCAACGGGATTGGTTCAGTAACAGCCAGGTTGGGACAGTATCTTGACAAATTCCTTCAGCCAAGTGTAGTGAACACTAAGGCATTTCTTATAGATACAAAGGATTTGTTGATTTCATTGGACGATGTGTGTCTGAGTGAGGACTCGTCGGCCTTCTTAGTGATGGCAGACGTGTCGTCACTTTTTACCATCATCCAACAGGATGATGCCCTTCTATCCTTAAATTGGGCCCTTAGTAAAAGAGATGAGATCCCTTTTGCCCAGAAACGTTTCATACAGAGGTCATTGGACTTCTGTTTGTCTCATAATTATTTTTGGTTTCAGAACAAATTTTATAGCCAGAAGATGGGTGTGGCTATGGGCGCCAAGTTCACCCCTAGCCTTGCCAACATCTTCATGGCTGAGTGGGAGGACAAGTTTGTGTTCAACCATACTAGACTTCAATTGAGATTTTACAGAAGGTTCATTGATGACATTCTGTTTATCTGGGTAGGCACTGAGGAGGCTCTTTATGTCCCATTTGAATTCCAACCTTAACAATATTAAGTTGGAGTTCAACTGGGATAGGGAGAGTATTCAGTTCCTAGATGTCACCCTTTAGGCAACAGACTAAGTTTTCCACCAAGGTATATTTCAAGCTGACAGATAGGAACAGTTACCTGTTAATAATGAGTGGTCATCATCCGGGTTGGCTGAGAAATATACCAAGGGAACAGTTTATGAGGGTCAGACGCAACTGTTCCCTGGATCAAGATTTTTCGATCCATTTCAAAGTGATTAAGGAGAAATTCCTACAGAAGGGATACAGGGAGGAATCCTTGGATAGAGAGATCAATCATCTATTGGAATTACCCAGATCACGCTGTTTGGAGGATAAGGTGAGGGAAGTGGACAATAGGAGGGAACTAATTTAAAGAAGAGAGTTGAATTTAGCGTGCCATAAATTCGCAAAACGTTTAAAATTAAACACTTTATGACTTGCGAGACCACACATGTTGTCTATGTCCTGATGTGCCCCTGAAACCTAATCTATATTGGTCGAACCAAGCGAACGATCAAAAAACGTGTGGGGGAGCACATCTCGAACATCCTGAAGGGATATAGGGATCACAGTGTCTCTGATCACTTCAGGAGGTGTCATCAACGTGATCCAAGAGGTCTTCATTTTTGGGGGATAGAGAGGGTGATGGAGGGGTGCTAATTGGGTCAGAGAGTTATCCAAATGTGAAACCAAATGGATTTTTTCTGACCCAGGCCCTTGATCCCAAAGGTTTGAATATTGAACTAGACCTTAACTGCTTTATAAGTGACCAATAGTGTATGAAGGGTGAGTCACTTCTGGTGTGCTTTTCTTAGTTTTTTTTTTTGGCCATTATGGCAATTAAGGGAAACACATACATTTTATCTCATTCATCTTTTCCCCTATGGGTGAAGAATTTTAGGTGACTTTTTGTTCATTTAGGAGATCATGAGTTCATGAGGGTCGATCTATTACTTGTTTGCTCTTCGTGGACCCATTGCTCTCTATATGGCAATTAAGGGCAACCAATTAAATCATTTTATTCCATTTATCTTTTACCCACATAGGTGAAAAGACAAGAATACAATCATTGGACAACAGCTATTTTATAAAGGCACACAGAAAGTAGTCCCTAAACATTGAAGGTAGTAGTTACAGTGGACTGGGTAAGCAGCGGCCCCTCTTCCCCAGTCCTCCACAACAAACATCCTCAATGTCAGCTGCTACATAACCCCAATGGCAAAATATATATATTACAGCCCTTATATTTACCAGGACACATTCAACACACAAACACATGTAGAGTACTTACTTCCCATTTGAGGAGAGCTGATGTCCTCATTGCTGAGGGACAATTCAGGCTGGTCCTGCCCACCCACTTCCTCCTGGTCCTGCCCCGGGGCCACATTACTTGGCCCTGCCTGCTCAGGCTCCTCTCTCGCTGAAGCTACATCAACCACAAAAGAAAACAAAACAAACAATCATTCCTCTAAGTTAGACCAAATACACATCACACCAGCACATCCACATTACTTACAGTGGGCCTGAGAAGGATGAGCCTCCAGCTCCTCGTCACTGGTTTCTAAAAAAATCAACATCACAATTTACACACTATTTATGGACACAAATAGGCATCAACCTCTCATCATGATAGCACCATACTTAATGCCCCTACAATTCAGAACATAGAAGTGCACTTACACCAATGAGATGCATTGACCATGTTTAGAAACAGGAGGCCGACATCCATTCACAATGGATCCCCCCCCCCCCCCCCAATATCATGTGTTCACTCTGCAGTCACATTAGTCTGAGTTCCAGAAAGCGGATGATAAAGTTTGTTAATCTGCCCTTGATTGTACACATTGACCATGTAAAGTTTCATTTAGGAAAATATAGCAAATTAACCATGGACACATCTACACACTTTTCAAGTTTTATACAATGACTTTAATTTGTCAATATTGCTTAGACACCTCCACTCCTGAGTAGATTGCTGTTACCATGTTGCTCTAACACAGTTCAGCATGAAATGTTACATAACTACATACAAATACATAGGTTCAAACAAATGCAACAACATTATTAGTCCTGATCACTAACCCACAAAAATTTTATATTTGACATTTCTACAATTAAAATGTTTCTGCTTACCATCAACAATTCTGAGCTGGTCTAGCGGCCCGCTCCCAGGGACGACGTACTGCAGTGTGGCCGTCCTCCTCCACCCCTTCTTCACCAAACACACCACCGGTTGTCGTCCGTCCAATTTGGATAGAAGCAGAAGATAAAGAAGAACCAAATAAAAGACCAATATACATAGTAGTAAAAAAGGTTGTGAAGAGACACTTGATGGAGGTGGGAAAGGTAGGGACCAAAGGGAGGGGGGGGGGGGTGGATTGTTGCATTCCTAAACACAGGCCCGCCTACCCAAAAATGAATCACCTATCTGGTCACATGTAATGTATATCTTTACTTACCGGAGATTTGTTCCACTGCTTTTCGCAGCAGTCTGGGTGAGCGTCTCTTCGCGTCACTCCAAGCCTGCTGCAGGTCCACAAAAAGGGCACGGAACTTAAATCTCTGCCGCAGCCTCTTCCGGACACGACACAGGATGCTGTGTTTGGTGTGAAGGTATGTGTTTAGGTTATCATAACCCCAGAGGAGGAGTAGCTGTGGAAAGAGCAATGTATGTTTGAGTCAAACTATGTCCAAAAATGTCAACTATTCCAAAAACATGCTAGATCGTCTTTTAGATATTGTAGAACAAAGAATCCCATTTCGGGTGATACATATACATCGATGTCCTAATCTCCCTCCATGACATAGGATGACCCACACTGGTGATTACCTCAACATGATGTTGGCATTGTCTCAATTGTCCATTCAATACACACCTCAAAGTATCATAACAACATGTGTAGGCTTATACACATCACCATGGCTAGTGTTTGGGGAGGGGGGGGGCTGTTTTTTTTAGCACATAGGCAGAAGCCACATTGCTAATCTGACAAGCAGATCCTGTCCCCACCCCCCACAAACAAAAGTCTACTAAGTACTTTAGTTATGTGTTACTTAACACAATACATACTCATTGACAGGAGGGAGAGACATTTGAAATGGTGAGGGCCTATGATAGGTGAACACACTTTTTTCCTGAAAAATTACAACATCTCAAAGTTTCATAGACACAGAGATGAGTAAAGCCTTTAGGGGACTTCCCTGGAAGAATGCCCATGTCCAAGATATGGACACGCTCATTTATGTTATTGGTGACAGGGCGCCTAGAGATGTTAGTTTAGAGGGGAGCTCTGACATTCCCTGAGCACAACTTTTCACCTATTTATTACTTCCCAAAAGCTAGACAAGCAAGAAAGGGCACAATCTCTATTGTTGGTGCTTTCGAAGATGTTTTATTTTTGAGGTGTTTTATCATGTAGCGATACAGCGGATTTTTCGTTCACATTCAACAAACCGCATGCTTGAGTTTGTGAAAGCGCAACTTTTTGAGCCTAGTTGGCGTTGCGCATGCGCACATGAGCTCTCTTGCAGCTCGGGACTTGAGGAGCTATTTTTACTTTCTACACTTTTGCAGAAATCTCTCTTTCTAGGTCAGTTTTTGACACAGTTTAAAAGCTATTCATCTCCAAATGATTTCCCACACCTTCCACAGTGATTTGGGATTTTTGGGGGTACTCAAATATATTTGGTAAAAAAACATTACTCCAGCTTTTACCTGACCTGTTTTTAAGTCGCGCCCTGACATTGTAGCATCTTAATGAATCTAACACTATACGTTATTGGCCGCCGGCGGTGCTTTGAATACAAATTTCATACGTTCAAATTCGCCAGTTCGCAAAAATCCAGGCGTTAGCCAAATAGTGGTACTATGAATTAGGCCCTTAGTCACTTTAATTTTGGTTCACTGAATATAAGTTATTTTGTTTATTTACTAGCACCCAGTCACTTCAATATATCCATCATTTATGTGCACAGGTCACTTTACAGGGGCAACCTTATGCACAATGTCACTTTATTGAATATTTTATTGATTATTGGATATAATATTTATTTATTTATATAGTTTTATATATCTCTTGGTACATACCACTACTATTTTTATACTATATATTTTTACATTATTGGATGTTTTTTATCACGTATTAGTTTACACATTAATTTTTCACTATTCACATTATATATTTTTTATATACTATCATCCTCATTATACATTATATTTTATTTTAGTAGACAGCTCCAATTCCCTCACTTATTTCACACACTTTCATATAGTCTTTGACTATATTTAAGGGAGGCAGCAGCCTACATATTTAATTTCCATTTACTTACACCACATACCCATAAGCGCGGAGTCCACTATTTCTAAAATATACAAGTGCTCATCTGGTGTCAGAGTCTGTGGATCCTCCTAGAACCGTCCTGCAGGACCGCTGTCATCTGTTCCAGGTGCTGGGCAGAGAGATGGCTGGCTCGGGAGCCTGGAGGAGCCCCAAGAAGCCACGCTAAACAGCATGGAAGGCACAGCGGAAGTGCCCTCACAGGAAGGATAGAAGGTACCAGACAAGAAGAGAAGCAAAGCTACGCACTCAGAGTATTTGGCTCCTTCTACAGGGCTTTCCTCTTGGTCTATACAAAGCCAGCCACAAGGACAGCAGCCATTGGTGGTCCCATGCATTTCCTTTATTGTACCCCCATAACCAAAGACCAGTGACGTTTTATGGATTACCCTCTACCCTGATCATTAGTATTTTTAGATATTTATTGCTGGCTGGACTATATATAAACTCTGTGCCAGTATCTCCTTTCTCTATTAGTAGAAACACAGGATCTCCATCTTCCCTACTAACAGAATGGCGATCTCCCTTGTCTACATTGGCAGACAACTGTTCCGCCTCTCTCGAGAACGATTGTCGGGTGCCGACGGAGACGGATACCGTGTCTGCCGGACCCGCTGCTTGGCTCCCTCTGTGTCCAGTGGGAGCTGGGAGGCGGCGGAGCGTATGCACGCCCCAGACCCGGAAAAGCAGATGACGTACAGGTACGTGATTTTGCGCAGAACGGCCACCCTACCGCAGTACATGATAAAGAGGCTATGACCTGGTATATTACATGCGGAACTCCTGCGCCCAGCTGAGGACATTTAGGGCCTTAAGATTGAAGATGTGGTGGTTGTCTCCTTTTGGTTTGGGAACTGTGGACAGAGAAGAACTCCTGGAACTCCTCTGGCCTTAGCTCAGTGAGATAGAGTTTGGAAGACTAATGTCATAGACAGGTTGCCAAAAAGTTTAGGGCTTTAGAAAGGGCCTCCAATGGCTGTCAATGTGGTGCCTTCTCCACTCTCCATCTCACTAATAAAACCCCAATGGATGACTTTCTATGAACTGATCACATTCCAATCATCTAATCATTGGTAAAAAAAGAAGACTCGGCACAGAATATTGTACGTTTTTATTGTACAAGATCAGAATAACCACACAGTAAATGATATGAAAAAAATAAAGCTTAAAGCGGAGGTCCGGCCACATACAACTTTTTTAGATAAAAATACCCCCCTAATCTACCCCTTATTACCCTAACACTAACCCCACATTACAGGTCATTACAGTAAAGAAATAAAGATAAATACTTACCTTTAAAATTGATTGCAGAGCGTAGCCATCTCCACTGTGGGTGTCTAAAGCCGCTGTGTCCCTGCTGTGTCCTTCTTCCTGGAACTGGCTACCCAGAATGCCGAGCACAATCTCGTGCATGTGCTGTAGATTGCGATCGGCATATTGAATAGTGGCCGGCCGTTCCCATTGCATCCTGGGATTGATGACGCTCATCTCCCAGGACGCAATGCGAAGGAGGAAGTGACGTCGACGGCCGTGTCCGCAGAGGGAGGAAGAGGAAGGAAGGTAAGTAAATTTGCATTAAAAACAAGGTAAGTGAAAATAAAATAAAATGACATTATCCAATTCTTTTTCAGGTACTTTAAAGCAAGTGGACAAACCAAAAATAATTTTTAGGGTGGAACTCCGCTTTCAATCTTTTATAATAGAATTAACATTGGTTGGACCAATAAAAAGCCAGCTACTTCAATATATCAAGCTCATGCATTATCATCAATGCCCACCTGTTGCCATGAATGTCAATCTGTTGCCTCATGTATTGCCATGAACACCCATTTGGTGCCCCCTGTATTGGGATGATTGCCCACTTGTTGCCCCATGTATTGTCATGATTTCCTGCCTGTTGCCTCATGTGCGGAGGGATCAGTAAAGGTAGACAGTTGACTCATGATTTTACCACCCCTTAAGCTTAAATGGCAGCCAGATGCGGCTGTACACATGCCACTGAAATTTGCGGCTGCTGCAAACCTCACACCCCTATGTCACATTGGGCCATGGTATTCAACTGAATGGGGTTGTGCCGCAACAGCCCTGATGCATACGGTTGCGGCGTACTGGTGTGTTCTTTACAGGGTTAACATAAGGGCTCCTAGCTGCCTGCCAGCTCCACAGCAGGTCAGAGGGCGATGCGGGTGTAAACCAACCCCGAGTGGACTGTGGTGGTTTCACATTTGTTTATGGGCTAAACAGTTCCACCCTTTACAATCCATTTCCCGTAGTACCAGCAGGGGGTGTACTCTGATGTTTCATTATATTTCCTTTATTTTTAAACTTTCCCACACTCTGAACATGAAAACGGAGCCTCTAATATAAGTGTGAATTCTTTACCGTTTGAAACGTGCATAAGGAGTGAAACATTTCACACACTGAACATGAAATAGGACGCTCACCGTATGAACATTGCTTGATGCTTTCTTCTTTTCAGTCTTTACACAGGAAAAGGAGGGGTACACTGACCATGACTGTATGGTTAACAGTAATTCAAAAGACTTGCCGCTATGGCTAACAGAGGGTGAAATCAGGGAAAGGCTGGATAAAATTAACACAAGTAAATCACCAGGCCCGGATGGTGTACATCTGAGAGTACTCAAAGAACTCAGTAAGGTTATATCTAGAGTGCTGTTCCTGATCTTTGCTGACAGTATTATGACAGGAACTGTACCAGGTGACTGGAGAAAAACTAACGTCAGTCTGACATTGATAGTATGTAGAGTTGTATAAAGTACTCGAAACCCATACTTGAGTAAAAGTACAAGTGCTCGATCAAAAAGTGACTTGGGTAGAAGTACTAAAGTATTCAACCTTTTTTGTACTTAAGTATTGCAAGTAGTTTTTTTAAACATTTTGCTACTCAAGTACTGAAAGTAAAAGTACCAGTAGTTTTGGGAAAAAAATTGCTACTCAAGTACTGAAAGTAAAAGTACAAGTACTGTGTTATGTAGTTATTAAAGAAAGAAGTCAAAAGTTTGAACATCATATTGTTTTTTATTAATTCAAATGCAGCTTTTATTTATACATACAGTAGCTTTTATTTTTGTATGCGCCGATAATACACATGTTTTGAGCTTCATGAAACCTGCCATCTACTGTTCTGGCAGTGGTAACTATGCAGCACAAAAAAAAAAAATATTGGAGTAGAAGTATTGAAATCATTGAAAAAATTTAGTGAAGTAAAAGTGGAAGTAGGAGAAAAAAATTATACTCCAGGAAAGTACAGATATCGCCTTTTGGTACTTAAGTACAGTAGTAAAGTAGTTCTACTTAGTTACTATACATCTCTGATAGTATGTAAACTTCTGGAGGGGATGATAAGGGACTATATCCAGGAGTTTTCTAAAATCAATAATATCATCAGCAGTAATCAGCATGGGTTTACAAATGGGCGTTCCTGTCAGACCAATCTGTTAACATTCTACGAGGAGGTGAGCTAGATAGGGGCAGACCAGTGGATGTGGTGTACCTGGATTTTGCTAAGGAGTTTGATACAATTCCCCCCAAACGGATGATTTATAAATTAAGGTCCACAGGCATCGACCACAAGGTTTTCTCTTGGATACGGAACTGGTTAAAGGGGCGTGTCTAAAGGGTGGTAATAAATAGCGCATACTCAGACTGGTCTGTGGTGGTAAGTGGGGTCCCCCAAGGCTCAGTTCTGGGTCCAGTTTTGTTCAATTTATTCATAAACAGCATTGAGGGCGGGGTCAGTAGTTCTATATCAGTTTTTGCAGATGACACAAAATTGAGCAGGGCTATAACTGCACAGCATGAAGCAGAAATCTTGCAGAATGACCTGAACAAAATAACAGAGTGGGCAACAACATGGCAAATGAGGTTTAATGTGGATAAGTGCAAGGTATTTCACTTGGGGACTAATAACGCATTGGCAAAATACACTCTAGGGGGGAACCTCTGGGGGTATTAAAATGTCGAAAGATCTGGGAGTCTTAGTAGCAGATAGACTAAGCAATAGCATGCAATGTCAAGGTACGGCTGCCAAAGCCAGCAGAATATTAGCATGCATAAGAAAGGGGATGTATTCCAGAGATAAGTCTATAATCCTTCCACTTTATAAAACTCTGGTCTGACCGCATCTGGAGTATTCTGTCCAGTTCTGGTCGCCAGTCCTCAGGAGGGATGTGTTGGAGCTTGAGAGAGTCCAGAGAAGGGCAACTAAACTAATTAGGGGATTGGAGGACCTTTATTATGAAGAGCGTCTGCAATCGCTCGATTTATTCTCCCTGGAGAAGAGACATCTGAGAGGGGACATGATAGCAATTTACAAATACCTCAACGGTGATCAGAGCATAGAAAATAAACTATTCAGTCGCAAGGATTGCATGAGGACTCGAGGACATACAATGAGATTAGAGGAGAAGCGTTTTAACCTCAGGCTACGCAGGGGGTTCTTTACTGTAAGGGCTACAAGATTGTGGAATTCTCTACCACAAGAGGTAGTAATTGCGGGAAGTATGGCTACTTTCAAAAGACTTTTGGACATACATCTCAAGGATCAAAAAATTCAGGGGTATGAGAAATGATCACACCTACACAGGTTGAACTGGATGGACTATTGTCTTTATTCAACCTCAACTACTAAGTAACTTTCTTGTTTCTCAGAAATAAACCTTTGTTTGGAAAACATTTCCCACACTAGTAACATTAAAAAGAGCGCTCATCTGTGTGTAAGTAGGTGTTCTTTCTAAGTTAAACATTTCCCACACTCTGCACAAGATTAGAGACGCTCGCCTGTATGAACTTTCTGGTGTCTAACAAATAAACATTTGATCGCAAAACATTTCCAACACTCTGAACATTAACAGGGAAGCTCAGCCGTGTGGATTCTCTGATGGCAAAGAAGGTGTCCTTTACATTTAAAACATTTTCCACACTCTGAACATGAATAGGGACGCTCATCTGTGTGTATTCTCTGATGGTTAAGAAAGGTTCCTTTATTATTAAAACATTTCCCGCACTCTGAACATGAATACGGATGCTCACCTGTGTGTATTCTCTGATGGCTAAGAAGGGTTCCTTTATTATTAAAACATTTTCCGCACTCTGAACATGCATACGGACGCTCACTTGTGTGTATTCTCTGATGGCGAAGAAGGTTTCCTTTATCATTAAAACATTTCCCGCACACTGAACATGAAAAGGGACGCTCACCTGTGTGTATTCTCTGATGGCTGAGAAGAGTTCCTTTATTATTAAAACATTTCCCGCACTCTGAACATGAATAGGGAAGCTCCCCTGTGTGTATTCTCTGATGGCTAAGAAGGTTTACTTTATGATTGAAACATTTCCCACACTCTGAACATGAATAGGAAAGCTCAGCTGTGTGTATTCTCTGATGGCTAAGAAGGTTTGCTTTATGATTGAAACATTTCCCGCACTCTGAACATGAATATGTACGCTCACCTGTGTGTATTCTCTGATGACTAAGAAGGTTTTCTTTACGATTGAAACATTTCCCGCACTCTGAACATGAATAGGGAAGTTCACCTGTGTGTATTCTCTGATGGCTAAGAAGGTGTCCTTTATGTATGAAACGTTTCCCGCACTCTGAAC
This sequence comes from Pelophylax lessonae, assembly GCF_965119305.1. Classification (NCBI taxonomy): domain Eukaryota; kingdom Metazoa; phylum Chordata; class Amphibia; order Anura; family Ranidae; genus Pelophylax; species Pelophylax lessonae. The sequence continues at coordinate 61,266 of NW_028119781.1, forward strand.
ATGAATAGGGACGCTCACCTGTGTGAATTTTCTGATGGCTAATAAAGTTTCCTTTATGATTAAAACATTTCCCGCACTCTGAACATGAATAGGGAAGGTCACCTGTGTGTATTCTCTGATGGCTAAGAAGGCTTCTTTTTTGTTTAAAACATTTCCCGCACTCTGAACATGAGAATGAATTCTCTCCTGTATGGTATAAAGAAGATTCCCTGAGCTGAGATGGTTTCCCGCACCCGTCGGCACTGTCAGATATTAGAGGACTATGTGAAGTATCCAATGATCTCCTCCAATGGTGAGGTCTGTCATGTATATTATGAGGAACGGGATTTACTTCTGGAGAAGATGCCATGTCATTATCTTCTGTAGTCACATCTTCCTCCGATGTCCTTCTATTCCCACCACAGAGTCCGTCTGTCAGAAGACAAGAAAAATTACCAAGAGTTTTCCACACTCATATACACTGCTCAACACTTTATAATCAGAGTATAGCATCAAGTCAGGGAAACTCCTGGGATATTCATCTGGTCAGTCAAGTAGCAGAGGGGGTTGTTACCAACAGGTGCACTAGATGGGCAACAATGAGACGACCTCCAAAACAGGAATGGTTTTACAGGTGGAGGCCACTGACATTTTCCCTACTCATCTTTTCTGAGTGTTTGTCACTAGTTTTGCATTTGGCTGGGGTCAGTGTCACTAATGGTAGCATGAGGCCATGCCTGGACCCTATAGAGGTTGGACAGGCAGTCCAACTCCTCCAGGATGGCACATCAATTCCTCCCATTGCCAGAAGGTTTGCTGTGTCTCCCAGCACAGTCTCAGGAGCATGGAGGAGATTCCAGGAGACAGGCAGTTACTCTAGGAGAGCTGGACAGGGCCGTAGAAGGTCCTTAACCCATCAGCAGGACCGGTATCTGCTCCTTTGTGCAAGGAGGAACAGGATGAGCACTGCCAGAGTCCTACAAAATGACCTCCAGCAGGCCACTGGTGTGAATGTCTCTGACCAAACAATCAGAAACAGACTTCATGAGGATGGCCTGAGGGCCCGACCTCCTCTAGTGGTCCCTGTGCTCACTGCCCGGCACTGTGGAGCTCGATTGGCATTTGCCATTGAACACCAGAATTGGAAGGACCACCACTGGCACCCTGTGCTTTTCACAGATGAGAGCAGGTTCACCCTGAGCATGTGACAGACGTGAAAGGGTCTGGAGAAGCCGTGGAGAACATTATGCTGCCTGTAACATCGTTCTGCATGACTGGTTGGGTGGTGGGTCAGTGATGGTCTGGGGAGGAATATTCATGGAGGGACGCACAGACCTCTACAGGATAGACAATGGCACCCTGACTGGCATTAGGTATTGGGATGAAATCCTTGGACCCATTGTCAGACCCTATGCTGGTGCAGTGTGTCCTGGGTTCCTCCTGGTGTACGACAATGCCCGGCCTCATGTGGTGAGAGTTTGCAGCCAGTTCCTGGAGGATGGAGGAATTTATACCACTGAATGGCCCCCACGCTCGCCTGACCTGAATCCAATAGAACACCTCTGAGACATTATGTTTCAGTCCATCCGATGCCGCCAGGTTGCACCTCAGTCTGTTCAGGAGCTCAGTGATGTCCTGGTCCAGATCTGGGAGGAAATACCCCAGGACACCATCCGTCGTCTCATTAGGAGAATGCCCCGACATTGTCAGGCATGCATACAAGCACGTGGGGGGGCCATACACACTACTGAGGACCATTCTGAGGTCCTGCAATGACATTTCACCAAAATGGACTCGCCTGCTGCATCATTTTTTTTACTTTGATTTTCGGGGTGTCTTTGAGTTCAGCCCTCTGTAGGGTGATAATTTTCATTTCCATCAAAAGATGTGGCATCCTTTCCTACCTAACACATTACCCAGTCAATACCAGTATAGATCCTAACACATTACCCAGTCCATACCAGTATAGATCCTAACACATTACCCAGTCCATACCAGTATATGATCATTCAGCTAGTCTATAATGCATTTCCAGGTGTGCCTATTGAGCTTGGGGAGTCTCCCACTGTGTTCAATGAGGGGTCTTATTGGACAGTGGAGGAAACCTGACCAATAGCGCACCAGGGCTTATATCTGTCTCAGTGGGCAGGACCTGCCGCAATGCACCCTGGGATGGGGTATAAGTCTGAGGGGAGCACATGACAGAGCATCTTTGGCGGGAAGCAGAGTCCCAGGAGGAGGCTGACGGCTTGTCACTCCTCCTGTCAGAGGAAGCAAGTGTGTCCTGGGCTGTCGGCCTAGAGGACCGGAGGTTGAGCTGGGCTGTAGGAAAGGATCCCGAGTGCTGTGGACCGAGTGGAGCTGCTGGGCAGAGGTTTCCAGGAAAAACAGTGTTGTGAGTGCTCAAAACTGCCCAATGGTCTGCCTAGGAGAGGGGAACCACTCCAGAAGGTCAGAGGGATCCGGGAGCCAGCTAACCAGTAGAGAAGGCTTAGAAAGGGGGTGCCAGTGTCTAAGCCCTGAAGATAAGTGAGAGAAAGGGGGCACCGGTGCGGGCCCTGAAGTGTTCAGCACTGCAGCAGTTCATACAAGTAGCTACCTCAGCAAGGAGTGCTTAAGGGAGCTTAAAGAGGACTTCATTATTGAGGAAAGCGGTCAAAAGTCAGTTCAGCGTTAACAAGCAGCAGGCCAGTGTTAAACAGCGTCAACCGGCGTTGACCAGCATTTAGCCAGCATTAAGTCAGTGCCAATCTGCATTTTTCAGTTGTCCCTAGCAATTTCTGCATAGTTGAGCCAACGGAGTATCCCACTCATCCCTTCTCCTATCCAAGTTACAAAATAAATACAAAACCCAAAGATACTGGACTGGTCATTGTCTCAGTGCTCACACTTGGATAACATGCTTAAATGTGCTGTTGTTGCTAGCGGTAACCCAGGGGGACCCACATCCAGCAAAACGGCTGGGAATTGTGCTACAAGTTTAAAGAGATCTGTGGTGGAACTGGGTGCAATCACAACACCAAACTATGACAACTAACCAGATCAATGATATCACCCAACCAAACATCACTAAGTAAGCTTTAAACCATTCTTGCATAATTACCCGAGCTGATATCTGGAGAAGTTTCTTCCTCTTTAACTGCGTCCATCATCCCAACCTCCTCTGTAAAATGCTGATCACCCCTCACATACGTCTTTTCCTTTATAACCCCAATTTGTACATTTATCAGATCTTCATCCTAAACCAAGAAAATGGCAGAAATAATATTAAATACAAAAAAATAATAATAATAGAAGAATGATATCTCTTAGGACTTGGGATCACTTTCCTACATTCTCATCTACCTGATGATGGTGAGGGATGGTGTGATCTTCCTGTGTGGAATCCCGGGAATACAGAGGACGGGGACATCTCTCTGGTGGATTTCTGTAACTGGATGACTCCACCATGGTGTCCTGGTACTGCTTCCTGTGTCCCTTTGGAAACTCTGCCTCCTCCACTACAAAATCCTCATCATCTTCCTCTTTTATCTCTTCTTTAATAATGACCTGTGTGGAATCTCGGGAATACAGAGGACGGGGACATCTCTCTGGTGGGTTCCCATTACTGGATCCATCTGTAGGAAACACACACACTGACTAAATACATTGTTTCTATGTGTTTATCAGATGATGGGGGATCTAGGTGGACCCTCCATACTGCTCTCTTCTTTACAATAAAGTCTCCTCTTACCCGGTGATGTGAGGGGTGGCTGATTCTCCATCATGACGTCTTTGTAGAAATGGGTCTACAAATCCTCAAACATCAATCCATATACCCAAACAGTTTTTGTATTTAGTGGCCATCACTCACCTGTGCTGATGTCTGGAGAAGATTCCTCCTCTTTAACTTTGTCCATCATACCAACCCCTTTGCCGAAATGCTGATCACCCCTCACATTCATCGCTTCTTCCGCTTTAACCTCATCTTTTATATCTATCAGATTTTCATTCTAACAAACAAAATAGCAGGGAATGGTTGCTTTAAAATGTGAGCACAAATAACCTTATACCTAAAAGTGGAATATATTTTCATACAGTCAGATCAGTTTTACGATCTCAACATCCATCTTCACCTACCTGATGATGGTGAGGGATGGTGTGATCTTCCTGTGTGGACTCCCAGGAATACAGAGGACAGGGACATCTCTCTGGTGGGTTTCTGTAGCTGGATGACTCCACCATGGTTTCCTGGTACTGCTTCCTGTGTCCTTTTGCCAACTCTACCTCCTCCATTACAAAATCCTCATCATCTTCCATTTTTATCTCTTCTTTAATGTTGACCTGTGTGGAATCCCGGGAATACAGAGGATGGGGACATCTGTCTGGTGGGTTCTCATTACTGGATCCATCTGTAGGAAACACACACACTGACTGAATACATTGTTTCTATGGGTTTATCAGATGATGGGGGATCTAGGTGGAGCCTCCGTACTGCTCTCTCCTTTACAATAAAGTCTCCTCTTACCCGGTGATGTGAGGGGCGGCTGATTCTCCATCATGATGTTCTTGTAGAGATTCTTGTATCCTTCTAAGAATCTTCTGAGAATCCTCCTCACCTCTCCGGTTAGGTCTGTTTTTATTAATAGAGATAAGAGTGATGTCATGTGACCTCACAGAATCTTGCTCACCTCTCTGCTCAGGTCTGTGTTTTATTATTAGGGATAGGAAGTGATGTCATGTGACCTCCCAGAATCCTCCTCACCTCTCCGGTCAGACATGTGTTTTAATAATAGAGATAAGGGAGGGAGTTTACCTGCTCATCCTACTTATGTAATTTCACAGGGGGCTGCAATCTGATACTCAGTATTATGTGTCCTCTGTTTCTGTTCCCCCGGCATAAAAACAGAAGGAGAACAGTTTCTTTATGTAATTAAAGATTATATATAGAAAATAAGATCTTATTACCTCCTCTGCTGCCACTTCCAGGTACGTCTCCTCTCTACTTCCTCCCGACTCGCCCCTGAAATTCCTATTTATATCTGACATCACTTCCCTGTGGACCTACATCACTTCCTGTCAGTATCCTACATTACTTCCTGTCTTTACCTCATCACTTCCTGTCTGTTTCTTGCATCACTTCCTTTCTATACCTCATCACTTCCTGTCTGTGCGTTCCATCTGAGAGAAGTCAGGTCACCACCTTGTTGACCATACAGTAAACCCCCCTCCATTGCGGGGGTTACGTTCCGGACCCAGCCGCGAAAAGTGAAATTCCGCTAAATAGAAAAACCCTATTAAAATGCATTGTAGGCATGATTTTTTTACTGTCACTGTACGTGTAGAAGCATTTTAAGGTCTTTAAACACACTTTTAAAACAATAGAAACTCATTTAAACACATAAAAGATACTTAGAGACAGAGCAAGAGCTATGAAAAACACAAAAATCTTTCATTTTTAATGATTTATATAGTAAAATAACATTACAAAAAAAAACGCGAATTACCGGGACCGCAAAAACTGAACCGCGATGTAGCGGGGGATTACTGTATTGGGATTTTTGTACTTAGCGTACTTTTGGTGATTGTAGGCTTATTTGTTCCTCGCAGCAAAACAGTTGCGTACTCTCAGTGATGTCTTGGTTATTTGCTCTAACAGGTAACTTTTAAGGACTGGCCTTCAGGGTGTTCTCCTTCCATCTTAATCCGAACAGAAAAACAGGAACATTCAAGTATCCATCCTTATTGTCCATAGGGTTTAAAAAGTCTCATTGATTATATAAGAATTGGCAGGAAGTGTTAGATAAGCAAAATTCTGTATATGATATTGTGCTGACTCTGGATTAGGGATGATCGAACTGTTCAGGTCGACCATCGGTTCGACCCGAACATTGGCTGTTCGAGGTTCGGCCGAATTTAGAACTTTTTGCGCAAAAAGTTTGGAATTCGGCAACCAGAACCGACCAAAATGCAATGGGACAGGAAATGGGCTTTAAAAGTTCGTGATTGGACCAGAACCATTAGTAAAAGCCAATTGAGGGGGCAGGAGAATGCTAGGAATGTGATTGGAGTGACTAGGGGGTCCCTAGACCAATCATTAGTGAATATGCCCCCCAGTATATAAGATAGCCACGGCAAATTCCTAGCATTGTAATACAGGGACATGGAAGAGAATGGAAGCAGTTCTGTTAAATTGGCTTCAAAAGTTACATTTAGCATTTATTAGTGTGAGGAAAGGGATATCTAGTGTAGTTAGAGTGCTCCTTTACACTTGCGCTGACACCCGCTGCCATCCGCATCCGATCCTGTCCGTGAAATCTGGACGGATGGAAACCCTATTTTTCCATCCGTTCAGTAATCGGATCGGATCTGATGAGAGCGGACAGGCGGTCCGCTCTCATCCGATCCCCCATAGTGGGCAGCGGGGGCTGAGACACTTCCCTCTCCGCTCCTACGGAGGCGGACCGTGTGAAAGAGCCCTAAGTGTAAAATACATATAAGGATGTGTGTATATATACCACTATACACAAGTTCAGATGTTTTGCCTGCCTCCAAAGAGCCCAAAAAAACGCTAACGTCGTCAAAAAAAAAAAAAAAACGCCCAGGTATGTTGTTGCAGGCATTTTTTTGGTGTTTTTGGAGGCAGGCAAAACATCTGAACTTGTGTATAGTGGTATATATACACACATACTTATATGTATTTTACACTTAGACATATATAGGTGTTATAGGAGCGGAGCCATATTAGTGTAAATGATTTCATTAGCGCAAGCATATATTTCTGCTACTATCACACCTATATATGTCTAGGTGTATATATACATATAAGTATGTGTGTATATATACCCGTATACACAAGTTCAGATGTTTTGCCTACCTGAAAAGACCCCAAAAAATGCCCAAAAAAACGTCTGCTTCTAAACCGGCAAGGTGTGAAAAGAGAGAAGCCACTAACCTGTTCTATAAGTGACAAAATACAAACTATCTTTTTTTTATGGTTCTGGACATGCTACAGAGCTGAAACTTCACAGGTACACTTTTTAGACCCCCCAGATACTTTTTTTTTTTAATTTTTTCAATAATTGACTCTCTATCAAAAATTACAATTTTTAAGAACTTTTTTTGTGTGATTAATAGTCCCTGGGGTATGACCCAGAACCCTAGGCACTTTTTAGGGGCATTTATTGGGTTTTAGGGCTTCAAAATGGTGTTTTTTGATTACCGAAGTTCGGGTCCCATTGATTTCAATGGGGTTCTGAAATCCGGGCCGAACTTTCGGGAAGTTCGGATGTTCTGGCCGAACCGAACTTTTGAAAAGTTCGATCATCCCTACTCTGGATCCCGTTCTATTTCTTCTGGGGATTCTCCACAATGGATCATGATCAGGTGGCGGCTATTACAAGATCACTTTTTATGCAGCGAGGAAAAAAATTATTTGATCCCCTGCTGATTTTGTTTGTTTGCCCACTGACAAAGAAATGATCAGTCTATAATTTTAATGGTTGGTTTATTTTACCAGTGAGAAACAGAATAACAAAAAAAATCAAGAAAAAAACGCATATAAAAAAAGTTATGAATTGATTTGCATTTTAATGAGTGAAATAAGTATTTGACCCCTTCGCAAAGCATGACTTGGTACGTTTCTTGTAGTTGGCCACCAGGTTTGCAGACATCTTAGGAGGGATTTTGTCCCACTCCTCTGCAGATCCTCTCCAAGTCATTAAGGTTTTGAGGCTGACGTTTGATAACTCAAACCTTCAGCTCGCTCCAGAAATTTTCTATGGGATTAAGGTCTGGAGACTGGCTAGGCCACTACAGGGCCTTAATGTGCTTCTTGAGCCACTCCTTTGTTGCCTTGGTCTTGTGTTTTGGGTCATTCTCATGCTGGAATACCCATCCACGACCCATTTATAATGTCCTGGCTGAGAGAAGGAAGTTCTCACCCAAGATTTGACGGTATATGGCCCTGTCCATCGTCCCTTTGATGCGATGTCCTGTCCTCTCCTCTTTGCAGAAAAACATTCCCAAAGCATAATGTTTCCACCTCTATGTTTGACAGTGTGGATGGTGTTATTGGGGGCATAGGCAGCATTCCTCCTCCTCCAACACGGTGAGTTGAGTCGATGCCAAAGAGTTCCATTTTGGTCTTCTCTGACCACAAAACTTTCACCCAGTTCTCTTCTGATTTATTTAGATGTTCATTAGCAAACTTCAAATGGGCCTGTACATGTGCTTTCTTGAGCAGGGGGGCCTTGCGGGCTCTGCAGGATTCCAGTCCTTCACGGCGTAGTGTGTTACCAACTGTTTTCTTGGTGATTATGGTCCCAGCTGCCTTGAGAACATTGACAAGATTCTCCTGTGTAGTCCTGGGCAGATTCCTCACCATTCTCATGATCATTTAAACTCCACAAGGTGAGAACCTGCAAGGAGCCCCAGCCCGAGGGAGATTTACAGTTATTTTGTGTTTCTTCTTTTTGCGAATAATCGCACCAACTGTTATCATCCTCTAACCAAGCTGCTTGGCAATGGTCTTCTAGCCCATTTAAGCCTTGTATAGGCTACAGTCTTGTCCCTGACATCCTTGGACAGCTCTTTCATCTTGGCCATGGTGGAGAGATTGGAATCTGATAGCTTCTGTGGACAGGTGTCTTTTATACAGGTAACAAGCTGAGATTAGGAGCACTCTAAGAGAGTGCTCCTAATCTCAGCTTGTTACTTGTATAGAAGACAGCTGGAAGACAGAAATGTTGATTGATAGGGGCTCAAATATTTATTTAACACATTAAAATGCAAATCAATTCAGAAATTTTTTGAAATGTATTTTTCTGGATATTTTTGTTGTTATTTAGTCTCTCGCTGTTAAAATACACCGACCTTTAAAATTATAGACTGATTATTTCTTTGTTAGTGGGCAAACGTACAAAATCAGCAGGGGTTCAAATACTTTTTTCCCTCATTGTAGCCAGTAAGCTGATAGCCTCACGTTAGGTTTCACCCAGTCCTCCTACCCTCGGAGACTGGATCTGGGAAATGGATAAACTAATGTTTGAGGCATATACTCATGCTCAACGTAATGCCTTCCGGAATTTTGAAAAAGAGTTGAAGAAACGGAAGGATGCATCACGTTCCAAATTTTAATTTTAATCCTAACTCTAATTTATAATAAAGGTTGGGTATGTTCTCTCCTTTTGGTGGAAAAGGGCAGGTCAGGGACAGCCTAATGTTCAGTGCCAGGTGACCTGGACTTTCCACAGAATGGACCGAATTGTCCCACAATGACACGATGTTGTGTTGTTGGGGACTGGAATGGAACTGGGCAAAAGGAGCTGTCTAGAACAGTGGTCTCCAAACTGCGGCCCAGGGGCCAGATTCCCTTTGCTTGCTTTTATCTGGCCCTTGGGGGACGATTTCTCCCACTGACATCAATGATGGGGCAGAATTTCTCCCAATGACACCAGTGATGGGGCACAATTCCTCCCATTGGCACCAAAAATGAAACCAACTGACTAACAATGGGGCACAATCCCTCCCATTGACACCAACGATGGGGCACTACGTTACATTAACTGAGAATTGCACGGTCATGCAACGCTGTACCCAAATAAAATTGATGTCCTTTTTTCCCCACAAATAGAGGTTTATTTTGGTGTTATTTGATCACCTCTGCGGTTTTCATTTTTGGTGCTATAAACAAAAAAAAGACGGATGATTTTGATAAATAAAAAAAACAATATTTTTTACTTTCTGCTATAAAAAATCCAATAAAAAATGTAAAAAAAATCAATTTATTCATCAGTTTAGACCAATATGTATTCTGCTAAAATTTTTGGTTAAAAAGAAAAATCGCAATAAGTGTTTATTGATTGGTTTGTGCAAAAGTTATCGCTTCTACAAACGATGGGATATTTTTATAGAATTTTTAGTTTTTTAAATCTTTTTTTCTAGAAATGGCGGCGATCAGTGACTTATAGTGGTACTGCGATATTGCGGTGGACAAATCGCACAGCTAACTGATACTCTTTTGGGGACCAGTGATGCCAATACAGTGAAAAAGATATAAAAAATATGCACTGTCACTGTACTAATGGGACTGGCAGGGAAGGAGTTATCATCAGTGGGTGATCAAATAGGTAAATGTGTTCCTAGGGAGTGCTTACTTACTGTGGGGAGGTGCTTTAACTGTGGGAAGGCAGAGATCTGTGTTCCTGCTTAGCAGAATCACACAGGAAGCTCGGGTTGTCACCTTTTCTTCAAGCCAAACCCGAACACTTTAGCCACGCACTGCAAAATTTTATTTTTAACCACTTCAATACCGGGCACTTTCACCTCCTTCCTGCCCAGGCCAATTTTCAGCTTTCGGAGCTGTCACATTTTGAATGACAATTGCGCAGTCATGCTACACTGTACCACTGATGGTGGGCACTGATGGGCATTGGTTGGAGGGAGATATGGGTACTGTTTTTTTCCTTACTGTAATCAGGGCACTGATGATCAGTGCCCGGATTACCTCTCCTAGGCTCCCCTTCAAGGAGAAGCCACTGATTGGCTCTCCTCGCCACACACTCTGACAGTGTAAGGCGAAGAGAGCCGATAAACAACACTTCCTCATTTACATGTGACCGGCTGTGATTGGACACAGTCGATCCCATGGGTAAAGAGCCAAGTCATTGGCTCTTTTCCAAGATCGGGGTCGTGCCCTGTCCAAGCAGCACGGTGCGGCCACAATTGCCGCACTGCGTGCCCCCACATGCGCACGAGAGAGGCTGTTCTGGTAAGCCATCATGTGAACGAGAGCCGCACCGCTCCACCGTCATTTGATGGTGGGTGGGTGGGCGGGCGTCAAGTGGTTAAGGCGGAATGCTGTGGACCTCCCACTTACCTCAGAGTTCCCAGAATTCCCCCTTTAATTAGGGTTCCCAAAGCCCCCCTTACATCAGAATCTAAATGGCACCACTTGAACCTTACCTTAGGGTACTCACTCACTTGGAGGCACGAGAGAGAGAAGGGAGAGAGGGTGGAGACTTCAGTCATAGACATTGGACAGTGAGCTCACCACCCGAGGATGGAGACTCAGGCATCAAAGCCTTTCATCCACGATATATCTGCCAGTTGCTGAGCTTCAAACTTCCAGCCAACACATCCCTTTCCTGAGGCACAGAATGCCAGGGATTGGAGTGTGGGTGGGCAGACAGAGAGGTAGGGGTGGGAGGCGGAGGAATAGATCAAGCCCTTTCTCCTCTCCTGTCTGTGTATAGGGGTGAGGCTGGTGTGCACATCTATGCACCCAGGGGTCGTGGTACTTAGGGAGCCACAGTCCATTCTAAATATTGTGTCCGGGTTTCAGGTGGCCTGAAACCCAAACACATGATTCAAAACCCGAGCTGTCCAGGTGAATCCTGGATGGGTGGCAACCCTACAGGAAGCACCAGCTAAGTGTAGTATCCTGTTAAAGGGTTTTAAAATCAAAAGATTAAAAACACTCCAAAGAGGTAAAATATACAAGTGCTCATCTGGTGGCAGTCTGTGGATGTGGATCCTCCTAGAACCATCTGGCAGGACTTCTGTCATCTGTTCCGGCTGCTGGGCAGAGAGATGGCTGGCTCGGGAGCCTGGAGGAGCCCCAAGAAGCCACACTAACCAGCATGGAAGGCACAGCGGAAGTGACATCACCGGAAGGATGGGAGGTACCAGACGAGAAGAGGAGCAAAGCTACATGCTCAGAGTATTTGGCTCCTTCTACAGGGCTTTCCTCTTGGTCTATAAAGAGCCCCGTGTATTCCTTTATTGTACCCCCATAACCAAAGACCAGTGACGTTTTCTGTACCCTCTACCCTGATCATTGGTATTTTTAGATATTTATTGCTGGATGGACTATATATAATCTCTGTGCGCCAGTATCTCCTTCCTTCATTAGCAGAAAGACATGATCTCCATCTTCCCTAATAACAGAACCGTGCTCTGCCTTGTTTACACTGGCAGACCACTGTTCTGCCTCTCTCAGGAATGATTGCAGGGTGCCGGTGGACATCATGTCCACTGAACTCGCTGATTGGCTCCTGCTTTGTCCAGTGTCCAGATGTGGTGGATGCGCCCTTTTGGTTTGGGAACTGTGATCAGAGTAGAACTCCTGGAACTGTTCTGGCCCCAGACCTGGAAATGCAGATGACGTACAGGTACGGGATTCTGCACAGAACGGCCGCCCCACAGCAGTACATGTATGTGGGGCAGTCAAAACATAAAGTCTCCCTGATAAAGAGGCTATGACCTGGAGGATTGCATGGGGAACTCCTGGGCCCAGCTGAGGACATTTAGGGCCTTAAGATTGAAGATGTGGTGGATGTCTCCTTTTGGTTTGGGAACTGTGGACAGAGAAGAACTCCTGGAACTCTTCTGGCCTTAGCTCAGTGAGATAGAGTTTGGAAGACTAATGTCATAGACAGGTTGCCAAAAAGTTTAGGGCTTTAGAAAGGGCCTCCAATGGCTGTCAATGTGGTGCCTTCTCCACTCTCCATCTCACTAATAAAACCCCAATGGATGACTCTCTATGAACTGATCACATTCCAATCACCGATCATCTAATCATTGGTAAAAAAGAAGACTCGGCACAGAATATTGTACGAAGGGGGTTTATATTGTACAAGATCAGAATAAGCGATTACCACACAGTAATGATATGAATAAAATAAAGCTTAAATCTTTTATAATAGAATTAACAAATGTGTCAAATGTATTAATAATCATACATTGGTTGGACCAATAAAAAGCCAGCTACTTCAATAAATCAAAAATGAGCAACAACATGAAGCAACCAATAAAAAAGGTTCATAAGGGCTCCTAGCTGCCTGCCAACCATACAGCGGGTCAGAGGGCTATGCGGGTGTAAACCAACCCCGAGTGGACTGTGGTGGTTTCACATTTGTTTATGGACTAAACAGTTCCACCCGTTACAATCCAGCGTCCATTTCCGGTAGTAGCAGCAGGGGGCGTACTCTGATGTTTCATTATATTTCCTTTATTTTTAAACACTTCCCACACTCTGAACATGAAAACGGATCCTCTAATATAAGTGTGAATTCTTTGCCGTTTCAAACGTACATAAGGAGTAAAACATTTCCCGCACTCTGAACATGAAATAGGACGCTCGCCTGTATGAACTTTCTGGTTTCTAAGAAATAAACCTTTGTAAAAAGGGCGCTCACCTGTGTGTAAGTAGGCGTTCTTTCTTAGTAAAACATTTCCCTCACTCTGCACAAGATTAGAGACGTTCTCCTATATGAACTTTCTGGTGTCTAAAAAGTAAACATTTAAGTGCAAAACATTTCCCACACTCTGAACATGAATAGGGAGGATCACCTGTGTGTATTTTCTGATGCTTAAGAAGGTTTCCTTTATTATTAAAACATTTCCCGCACTGTGAACATGAATAAGGACGCTCACCTGTGTGTATTCTCTGATGTCTAAGAAGGCTTCCTTTCTCATTAAAACATTTCCCGCACTGTGAACATGAATAGGGACGCTCACCTGTGTGTATTCTCTGATGGCTAAGCAGGTTTGCTTTATTATTAAAACATTTCCCGCACTCTGAACATGAATAGGGACGCTCACCTGTGTGTATTCTCTGATGCCTAAGAAGGTGTCCTTTACGAATAAAACATTTCCTGCACTCTGAACATGAATAGGGACGCTCACCTGTGTGTTTTCTCTGATGGCTAAGAAGGCTTCCTTTATGATTGAAACATTTCCCGCACTCTGAACATGAATAGGGACGCTCACCTGTGTGTATTCTCTGGTGCCTAAGAAAGGTTCCTTTACGACTAAAACATTTCCTGCACTCTGAACATGAATAGGGACGCTCACCCGTGTGTATTCTCTGATGGCTAAGAAGGTTTCCTTTGTGAGTGAAACATTTCCCGCACTCTGAACATGAAAAAGGTTGCACCCCTGTGTGAATTATCTTGTGCCTAAGAAGGTTTCCTTTGTGACTAAAACATTTCCCGCACTCTGAACATGACAATGAATTCTCTCCTGTATGGTATAAAGAAGATTCCCTGAGATGAGATGGTTTCCCGCACCCGTCGGCACTGTCAGATATTAGAGGACTATGTGAAGTATCAGGAGATTCCAATGATCTCCTCCAATGGTGAGGTCTGTCATGTATATTATGAGGAACGGGATTTACTTCTGGAGAAGATGCCATGTCATTATCTTCTGTAGTCACATCTTCCTCCGATGTCCTTCTATTCCCACCACAGAGTCCGTCTGTCAGAAGACAAGAAAAATTACCAAGAGTTTTCCACACTCATATACACTGCTCAACACTTTATAATCAGAGTATAGCATCAAGTTAGGGAAACTCCTGGGATATTCATATGGTCAGTCAAGTAGCAGAGGGGGTTGTTACCAACAGGTGCACTAGATGGGCAACAATGAGACAACCTCCAAAACAGGAATGGTTTTACAGGTGGAGGCCACTGACATTTTTCCTACTCATCTTTTCTGAGTGTTTTTTTTTTTTCTATTTAAATCAGAAAAAATTTTATTATAAAGAAAGAAAAGTCCATTCCATTCGGTACACAATATTTCCGCTTTGTACAGTCATAGACACAGTGATCGTAACCTTCATATATAGTCACTCCTGCATGTTTCCATTCACCACCTCCACTGACTCCACCCACTCCCCCAACATCTCACTGACTCCACCCACTCCCCAACATCTCACTGACTCCACCCACTCCCCCAACATCTCCTTGGCCTGCGCCTTATCCCGTCCCCTCCTGTTTATTCATTCCTAGGACTCAGCTTCTTTTTTTTTGTAAATTAATTTTTATTGATTTTTAATCACAAAAAAACAAACAAGGCAACCAAAACAACTCCCCATCCCCCCAACCTCAGTGCAATGCTCATGTACTACAATACTTATAGGAAAATGCAAAAGGAGAACCTCCCAGGAGAACGTCAACGCGCAGTGTCTCCCCCACACAGACTCTCACCCAGGTCCATACCCCAACCTCCCCCACTGCTTGTTGTCTGCTAGGCATAGACTTAATTTGTTACCTCCCTAAGTATCAGGGGACCTCAACTCACCCCTCTAAGGTGGCCATCACCTTCACCGGTGGTGGACCACAATCACCTCCGAGAAGAGCAGATGGCCTCTCAGTCCAACCCTGCCATATAACGCATCCTCTATTCAGGTATGTGGCTTTGTAAAACGGCAGCATCGTGTTCACTGGTGACTTCCAATACTCCACCGATGGCGCTTCGGTATTCCCCCAATGCAGAAGAGTAGCCTTGTGCGCATAGAACAATAAAAACCGACAATAAAATTCTTTGTGCTCCAAGAGGTGCCATTCAGTGGTGTCACTAGGGGGGGCCATGCCCCCCCAAAATTAGTCTGTGCCCCCCCATGTGCCCCCCCAATTAATTATGTGCACAACAACACAGTCATGGATTCTCTTTTCGTCTCGCGCCGCGCCGCGCCTCTACAACAACACAACACACAGACTCACACAGGCCGGCGGGCGGGCAGGCGGAGGGGGGCGTGCACAGTGGAGCGGCGCCAGCATGACATCAGCATAGGGAGAGTGCGTGCGCACATCTGCGCAGTGCGCACCAAGCACCAGCCCGCCCCAGCCTGGCCGAAAGCGCAGTCTGTCGGGGTCGGGACCGGGACACTGGCGTCTGGCAGCAGCAAGCATATGCCAGCCCAGCCAGTGAGCCAGCAACAAGCCAAGCAGCAAGCAAGCGCCAGACCGCCAGTATACAGAGGAGTGGTCCGAGTCCAAGTGGAGGACTCTGAGGAGCCGAGCCAGCAACCAGCCCAGGACACGAGGAGCAGCAGCCGCAGGCCGGGCGGCATCATAGAGGTGGCAGCCTCAGCCAGTGGGAGGTGTCACTGGAGCAGTGAGTCCACTCACTGCCCATTTGTAATGCATTATACCACCCTCACACCCTGACCCAACAATTGCCAATGTGGACAGTGCTTGACATGCTGAGCTGACAGAATTTTACAGCTGAACAATGCTGTAAAATTCTGTCAGCATACTCAGCATGTCAGCCCACATTGTCATTTTCAGGGGTATGAAGGTGGTATGAGATGCAAATGTGCAATGGACTCACATTGAGTCCACTGCACATTTGCATCTCATACCACCCTCACACCCCTGAAAATGACAATGTGGGCTAACATGCTGACCGAATTTATTTTACAGCTGAGCTGAACTGCTCCACTAGTGCCACCTCTAAAACCGATGTCCCCGGGCCTGCTCCTTGTGTGCTGGCTCGCTGTGTCTGGTTCCATTGCTGCGTACTGCTGCCACGCCTTACAGGTGACTCCACTAATCCTGTCCGCATGCTCTGGGCCTTCAAATATATAAACATGAAATATTTGTGACTGATGCCCATTGTCAGGAATATTTCATGTTTATGTCTTTATTTGGCCAATTTTTCACAAATGTTTCATGCTTTATGCTATTGAAGGCCCAGAGTGTGTGGACAACATCAGTGGAGTCACCGGTAAGGCGAGGCAGCAGAGGAGCTAGACACGGCCAGCACACAAGGAGCAGGCCTGGGGACATCGGTTTTAGAGGTGGCAGGTAAGTGGAGCAGTGAGTCCACTGCACATTTCCTTTCTTGTACCATCCTCACGCCCCTGAAAATGACAATGTGGACTGACCCGCTGACAGAACTTTACAGTTGAACATGGCAAACATGTATAATACATGTCCGTAAGTTTGCTATGTCCAGCTGTAAAATTCTGTCAGCGTGTCAGTCCACATAGTCATTTAAGGTTTATGCTTTTAATATCCATTGTCAGGAATATTTCATGTTTATGCATTTGACGGCCATTGTCAGGAATATTTCATGTTTATGCATTCTACGGCCATTGTCAGGAATATTTCATGTTTATGCATTTGACGGCCATTGTCAGGAATATTTCATGTTTATGCATTTGACGGCCATTGTCAGGAATATTTCATGTTTATGCGTTTGATGCACAATATTTATTAGAGATGCACCGAAATTAAAATTCTGGGCAGAAACTGAAAATTCAGGATGCCCTTTGTCCGAAAACCAAAACTTTTTTCCCTAAATGATTTTAAAACAGATTTTCCTATCATTTTATTAATATTAGAACACAGCGAGGTATTAACACACGCTAATGCACATACCTTTACTTATTTTGCAGACTATGCTGGTCCCTGTAAGGGATTATTTCCACTAAGGTGTTCCGACTGAAGCATCCCGGCTGTAGCATTTCTGCGCTCAGCTTCTTATGCCTAAAACTGGCGCATGCGCATTTGCGGAAGGGGATGCCATCTTTCTTGGGCTACCGATCTGCATGCTAGACCCGGCTCACAGTGAGAGGAGGAGCCACACAGAGGAAGCACACGCCTGCAGTAGAGAGCAGAGTCATATGCTTCCTCTGTATGGCTCCCCCCCACCCCCTCCCACAGGCGCAGTGCATTTGATATCACTCCGCCTGTGAGGCGGACCTACGGAAGAAGTAGGGGCTCCATTCTCACAGTGACAGCTGAGCTCTAACACACACTGCAGCCCTGCCGGGAGACTTGAGATGTCTGAAATGTAAAATGGTAATTTGCGGCAGTTTTGAACCAGCATACCCGGGGACTAGCATAGTCTGCAAAATAAGTAAAGGTATGTGCATTAACGTGTGTTAATACCTAGCTGTGTTCTAATATTAATAAAATGATAGAAAAAACTATTTTAAAATCATTTGGGGGGGAAAAAAGTCATTTTCGGTGTTTGGCCAAGGGCATCCTGAATTTTCGGTTTTGATTTTGGCCCAGAATTTTCATTTCGGTGCATCCCTAATATTTCTAGATAAAGGGACACTATTCCTGACCCTATAGTGCTGGCTTGCCCCATTTTTCTGGGTTTCTTTTGTTGTGGCACTTTACATTACATGGTCCGACCATGCCCCTGTTATACTTTCTTATGCACTAACAGACTTTTGAAGGTCCAGAACCCGGATGTGGAGACTAAATGAAAGCCTACTTCAAGATGAGACTAAATGTTACTAAAGAATTATACCATTTCTTTCAGACTAACACCATTGCAGATACTGACCCTGGAATCATTTGGGAGGCACACAAGGCTGTGATTCGTGGGGTGCTCATAAAGCATGGCTCCTGGATCAAAAAACAGCGTACAGCAAAACTAGACTCCTTACTCCAAGCTTTACATGCGTTGGAGTCCCATCACAAACACGCTCTGCCACTCTTCTCTCCTTCCTCAGAGGTAGAACTTATGACTCTACGTAGGCAAGTTAATAACCTTTACTTTACAAAGCTAAGGCAGCCATGCAAATTTGTCGTAAAATGTCATATGAGCCACGTTACCTAGACATATCACACAAGAATTTAAATCCTTCTATGCCTCGCTCTATAACTTACAAACCCCAACCCCCAACAGACCCATACAGAGTAATACCTGCTCTCTTTCTGAGTGCCCTGGTTATCCAACACTGACAGTAAATCCCTAGAGGATCCCATCACCTTGGCTGAACTAAAACAGGCCATAGGTGGTTCCAAAGTGGGGAAGGCCCCAAGACCGGATGGGTTTACCATCCAATATTACAAAACAGTCTTGCTGTCACTTGGACAGTTGATGGGTGACATGTTTAATACATGGGGCTCTGGGACATATATCCCCAAGGAGACTTTACAAGCTCACATTTCAGTCATCCCTAAAGAGGGAAGAGATCTCACCTCCTGTAGAAGCTACCGACAGGGCTGGTGCAAGGATTTTTGATGCCCTAGGCGAAACCTCAGTGAACGGTGAGAACAGTCAGCCAGTCGATAAGCAGCATGCGGTGAGGACGGTCAGTCCGTGGGCAGTCTGCAGTGAGGACAGCCAGTTAGTGAGCAGTGTATGGTGAGGACAGCCAGTCAGTGAGCAGTGTATGGTGAGTCAGTCATGCGCAGGCGTGACATCATCGCTGAGCAGCCAATGAGATGGCTGCAGCATGTGAACCTGAAAAGAACACAGGCGGAAGAGCTTCATTCTAAGGTAAGTATATCATAATGTGCTAGTATGCAATGCATACTAGCACATTATGCATGGTCAAAAAGTGTGGTTTACTAATGACTTCAGAAAAGGTAATTACTAAAAAAAAAAAAAAAACATCCTAACATGCATGAAGGGATTCCTGGGGGAATGGAACAGACCTCTACATTAACCACTTAAGCCCCGGAAGATTTTACCCCCTTCCTGACCAGGGGGTATTTTGCGATTCGGCACTGCGTGACTTTAACGGACAATTGCGCGGTCGTGCGACGCTGTACCTAAACGAATTTGACGTCCTTTTTTTCCCACAAACAGAGCTTTCTTTTGGTGGTATTTGATCACCTGTGCGATTTTTTGATCAGGCGCTATAAACAAAAAAAGAGCGTCAATTTTGCAAAAATAACAATATTTTTCACATTTTTTTATATGAATTTCCCCCCAAAAAAAAAGTAAAAATCAAAATTTTTTAAAATTGTCGGCCAATTTGTTTTATGCTACATGTTTGTTAAAAAAAAAATTGCAAAAAGCGTATTTTGATTGGTTTGCGCAAAAGTTATCGCGTTTACTAACAAAGGGAAAGATTTTTGTCATTTTTGTTGTTTTTTTTTTTAACGCGTAATGGCGGCGATCTGCGATTTTTTTGCGGTATGCGACATTGGGGCGGACAGATCGGACCCTTGACTGACATTTGTGACACTTTGGGGTTACCAGTGACATTTCTACAGTAATCAGTGCTATACATATGCACTGTTACTGTAAAAATACACTGGTTGTGAAGGGGTTAACTTTATTTGGAAGGGAGGGGCTGTGTGTATCCCTAGGGGCGTGCTTTCTACTGTGATTGGCTGTGGCTTGAGCTGTAAGGACACTGATCAACGGATCTACATACTAGATCCGAGTGATCAGTATCCTAACAGCAAGGAGAATGACAGGCAGCTTGTTTACACAAGCTGCCTGACATTCTCCCTCTCCCCCCGCCGATCGCCGAGTGACCGGCGGACATCGGGTCCGCTGGTCACACGCGCGGGGGGGTCCATGACCACGCGGGAGTGGGAGCGCGCCTCCGGGGGCGCGCGCTCGCTCCCTAGACCCTCACAAGCTAGTGACGTAGCCCTACGTCACTTTGCCTGTGAGGGGCTGACTGCCGACGTAGATCGGCGTTAGGCAGTCGGCAAGTAGTTAAGTGAAGTGTTGGATATCACTGGAGGAGCTCCTTGCTTTGCAAGTGCATCTGAAGCTCTAAAACTTAGTCCAGTTCTTAGTAGACAATTTCTTCAGGCAGCAACCCTGCAGCCTCCTGATGCCCCTTTTTCTTGTTATGGTGAACATCAGCCTGCTCTTTTTGTCTCCCATCTGCTCTGCCAGACTGTCACAAGGAGGAGAGGATACACAGCGCCCGCCAGACAGAGAGGCGGGACTCTGCAATCACCTATAGGCTAGCCCCACTGCCCGCACATGACCCCTACCACATAACCATGATAACAGGGCACTCGCCGCCCATTGCTGAGCTCAGACAACCGAGCCAGCTCAGCGATCGGAGCACAGTGAGGAGATGGTGTCAGTGTGTATATAAGAAAGGGCAGACGGGAGGACAGTTAGCTGCCCCTGGCTGATGTGCGCTCTAGGCCAGTGCCTACCTCGCCTATAGGTAGCGCCGGCCCTGGCTACCAAACCATTTCCTTGCTAAATGTCGATCTTAAACTGTTCACCAAAATCCTAGCAACTAGGATCCAACAACATCTGACGTAACTGATCCATTTGGATCAAGTTGGATTTGTGCCTACATGTGAGGCACGGGATAACACAACCATTGTCCTCAACCTCCTACATGTAGCCACCAAGACCCGTACTTCGACATGTGGGCATCGGCAACACCATGCTAAATTGGATCTCACAGATCTACTCTGCCCCTGCCACCCAGGTTAAGGTGAACGGTATCTTATCAGACTACTTCACAATTAGAAATGGGACAAGACAGGAGTGCCCTCTGTCACCCTTACTCTTCGCATTATCATTAAAATCCTTTCTATGTAGAATACGCCTCCACCTGGATATCTCAGGCATAACCTAGCAGAAAATATCAGCGTATCCAGACGACATGTTATTTTCCCTCATGAATCCCATAATTTCTCTACCGAATCTTCTTCAGGAGTTTGAGGCATATGGCACTCTGTCCAATCTAAATATCAACTTTACTAAATCTGAAGCTATGGGAGTAGGCTTATCAAACCCCCTCCTCCACCAACTGCGATTGCATTTTAAGCTAAAATGGACAAACTCAGCGCTGAAATACCTGGGCACTCTCATACCCCCCCAAATTTTCACCCATCTTCACGCTCAACTTTCTCCCCCTCCTAAAGAAAGTCCACATTCTATAAGATAAATCGAAATCTGGTCTCCATTCATGGTTTGGGAGATGCAACGTTATTAAAATGTGCATACTCCCTAAGTTCCTATACCTCTTTCAAGCACTTCCGATATTCATCCCTTCACAATACTTTAAACAAGAGGACACCCTACTACTGGATTTTATCTGGGCACATAAGCGACCTAGGCTATGTAGGAGACTACTCTTGCTTCCTAAATGACTAGGTGGACTGGCAGTGCCAGACTTATGCAAGTACTATCAGGCTACACAATTGGGGAGACTCAGACTGATGTCGTCATGGTGAAGCGAAGCTTTGGCCCAGACTAGAACAGGCCCAATGCGACATAGCCCTCCATAGAGCTCCATCGTGCCACCATTTACTACTAGACAAAAGACGCCATCCCCTCATAGGTCACATGATAAGAACCTGCTCTAAATTATTCACACAACTTTCACTTTCCCCGACACACTCACCACTGACACCCATACTGAGGAATCCCCAGTTTACCCCGGGCTACCAAGATAAAACATTCAGGACCTTGATGGAGTCAGGCTATTTCCAAGCCTCCCATTTTTCAACATCATCTAGTTGGCCTGCACTCAAAGACCTCATGGACTTCTTGGGACCCTACCATCTAGATTTCTGGAGGGCATGGCAACTCCATAATTTCTTAAACTCATTTCCACCTCCCAGTGAACGCAACACACAACTTACACCCTTCGAAGAACACTGCTCTCAAGACAGAATACTGACACAGGTATTATCCATGACCTATGCATTACTGATCACACCCCAGGGGACTTACCAACCCCCATTCTTAGCTAAGAGGGAACAGGATTTTGACTGTAACTTTAATCGAGACCAACAAAATCACAACATTCCGTTTACATCATCCATCTGCACGTAAATATAACAAACCAGCTTCAAACTCCTAACAAGGTGGTACCGCACGCCGTCAAGGTTGAGCAGATTCTTCCCCACACTCACTGATCAGTGCTGGAGATGCCAGGAAGGGTCGGGTGACACTCCTACATGATTTTTGGTCGTGTCCTAAACTAGTGGAGTTCTGGAAGACAGTACATGAAATGTCTCAGAGGTTTATAAACCGACCGCTCCCCAATGACCCTGCTCTCTTCCTTCTCCATGCTTCTAACATCCCGGCCCAGACCTATAAAAATTCTGTCATTCGTCACCTTCTAAATGCTTCTAAAATGTGCATCCCTCTTAAATGGAAAAACCCACAGGTCCTGACTGTTGGCATGTGGCTCAAAAAGGTCAAAGAAATAAATAGAATGGAAAACCTTGTTCTCTCGACACGTCCCCAACACGAACGATATACCAAACCCTGGGGTCAATGGAATATATTTGTCCTCTCTTATGAAGGCTGCTCTTTAATTAAGGGTGGCAATACTAAAGAGACCTCATTTAGAGTTTGGGGGAGCTCTAAAATATTGGTGGAAAGTATTGCTGATGTAGGGCCATAGCTTTACCAATGCTAACCCTCCTACACCCCCCCCCCCCTTCCACACCTCCTTCCCTTCCTCCCCTCATACCACCTACTTATCCTCTTCTGCCTCTCTCTCTAAGTTTCTTTTACTTCCCTCTCTCTTTCCACTACTTATTCGCTCACTTCTTCCTTCTTCTTCTATACATTATGCGAAACAGGAACGGACAACTCCGGGTACTTTCTACTCCTGCATAACTCCTCCCATTAGAGGAATTGTAGAACACCTCTTATTCTACGACCGATGTAGATCTCAACCTTATGAATGAATTGTCTTCAATGTTGTAATACACTGTCTCAGCATATGTTCTATAAGGAATGTTACTGTTTATTATGCCTGGAAGTTGTCTTTTATAGAAATAAAAGAATTGAAAAAAAAAAGAGATCTGACATGGATCAATGATACAACCTTACCGAACCAAACATCACTAAGTAATAATGCTATTGAAATGATGACAATTTTATTGTTGGGAACATGACGTTATATTGAGGAATGGAGATGGACCTTTCATATGGTGTACAGTATCTCCTCCTCATTTGTTTGGAACAAGACATTAGACTCAGGCATGGGGCAGAAGACCCAAAACTCATAACCTAGGTGCCTATATCATGCACATTTTTTTTGCCAGCCGAATCCCAGAATCTCCATAAATCCAGTTTA